>NC_044044.1:1972139-2086835 GCF_901765095.1 Microcaecilia unicolor | reverse complement strand
ACCTAGATAGGATTTTAGATAGTGCTGGCGAGGAGCTGGCTGTCTTGGTACATGTGGGTACCAATGACATAGGAAAATGTGGGAGAGAGGCTCTTAGGTAGAAAGCTGAAATCCAGAACCTCTAGGTACCATTTTCTGAAATGCTACCCGTTCCATGCGCAGGGCCCAAGAGACAGGCAGAGCTCTGGCGTCTCAATGCGTGGATTAGACAATGGTGCAGGGAGGAAGGTTTTAGATTTGTTAGGAACTGGCAAACATTTTGGGGAAGGGGAGCCTATTCCGAAAGGATGGGCTCCACCTTAACCAGGGTGGTATCAGGCTGCTGGCATCGGCATTTAAAAAGGAGATAGAGCAGCTTTTAAACTAGAAACTGGGGGAAGGCCGACAGTCGCTCAACAGCGCATGGTTCGGGATAAGGTGTCTTTAAAAGATATTACCAAAACAAGGAAGATAGAGTTTCCTGATAGTGAGGTTGCAAAAGAAACCATAGTAGATTAGGTGTCCTTAAATAAAAATCAGACAAAAGTTTGCAAATTAATACTGTCAAGTACTGAGCATGATATAGGAACAGCAAGCATAGTTTGAAATGTCTGTATGCGAATACCAGGAGCCTAAGAAATAAGATGGGAGAATTGGAATATATTGCACTAAATGAAAAATTAGATATAACAGGCATCTTTGAGACCTGGTGGAAGGAGGATAACTAGTGGGACAGTATCATACTGGGGTACAAATTATATCGTAGTGATAGGGTGGATCGAATTGGTGGAGGGGTAATATTGTATATTAAGGAGAGCCTTGAATCAAATAGATTGAAAATTCTGCAGGAAACAAAACACATCTTGGAATCACTATGGATTGAAATTCCATGTGTAAAGGGGAAAAGGATAGTGATAGGAGTGTACTACCGTCCGCCTGGCCAGGATGAACAGACGGATGCAGAAATGTTAAAGGAAATTAGGAATGCAAACAAACTGGGCAACACAATAATAATGGGTGATTTCAATTACCCCGATGTTGACTGGGTAAATGTTACATCAGGGCATGCTAGGGAGGTAAAATTTCTTGAGAAAATCAAGGACTGCTTATGGAGCAGCTGGTACAGGAGCTGACGAGAGAAGGAAAATTGTAGACCTAGTCCTTAGTGGAGCACATGATCTGGTGCGGGAGGTAATGGTGCTGGGGCTGCTCGATAACAGTGATCATAATATGATCGGATTTGATATTAGCTTTGACATAAGTATACATAGGAAATCGAATACGTTAGCGTTTAACTTTAAAAAAGGATACTATGATAAAATGAGAAGAACGGTGAAAAAAAACCTTAGAGAAGAGGCTACGAGGGTCAAAAATTTACATCAGGCGTGGATGCTATTCCAAAACGCCATCCTGGAAGCCCAGGCCAAATATATTCCGCATATTAAAAAGGAGGACGAAAGACCCAATGATAGACGGCATGGTTAAAAAGTGAGGTGAAGGAAGCTATTAGAGCTAAAAGAAAATCCTTCAGAAAATGGAAGAAGGAACCAACTGTAAATAATAATAAACAACATAAGGAATGTCAAGTCAAATGCAAAGCGCTGATAATAGTAAATATTTTTTTTAGCTATATTAAAAGCAGGAAGCTGGCAAAAGAATTGGTTGGACTGCTAGATGACTGAGGGGAAAAGGGGTGATCAGGGAAGATGAAGCAATAGCAGAGAAATTAAATGAATTTTTTGCTTCGGTCTTCACCGAGGAAGATTTGGGAGAGATGCCGGTGCCAGAAATGGTATTCGAAGCTGACAAGTCTGAGAAACTGAATGAATTCTCCATAAACCTGGAGGGTGTAATGGGGCAGTTCTACAAACTGAAGAGTAGCAAATCTCCTGGACCGGATGGTATTCATCCTAGAGTACTGATAGAACTGAAAAATGAACTTTCGGAGCTATTGTTAGTAATATGTAATTTATCTTAAAATAGAGCATAGTATCAGAAGATTGGAGGGTGGCCAATGTAACGTCGATTTTTTTTAGAAAAGATTCCAGAGGAGATCCGGGAAATTATAGACCGGTGAGCCTGACAGTGCCAATCAAAATGGTAGAGACTATTATAAATAACAAAATTACAGAGCATATTCAAAAGCATGGATTAATGAGACAGTCAATGTGGATTTAATGAAGGGAAATCTTGCCTCACCAATCTAATACATTTCTTTGAAGTGATGAACAAACGCGTGTATAAAGGTGAACTGGTTGATATTGTGTATCTGGATTTTCAGAAGGCGTTTGACATAGTTCCTCATGAAAGACTCCAGAGGAAATTGGAGAGTCATAGGATAGGAGGTAGTGTTATATTGTGGATTAAAAACTGGTTAAAAGGGGGCGTGTCAAAATGGCGGCCGTGAGTGTTTGCTAACGGTCCAAATTTTAGCTGCTGGTGTTTCCTTATCGTTTCCTAATGCCACATACTAAAAGAAAGGGGCTGGTGAAAGT
This sequence comes from Microcaecilia unicolor, assembly GCF_901765095.1. NCBI lineage: Eukaryota > Metazoa > Chordata > Amphibia > Gymnophiona > Siphonopidae > Microcaecilia > Microcaecilia unicolor. The sequence goes on along the minus strand of NC_044044.1, from coordinate 2,084,361 downwards.
TCGACTGCCATCGGACAGAACCTCTTCCCTGGACCGATATGCAACACCCCGTTCTCTTACCGGAGTGAAGATCCCCGCTGAAGGATCCGATAAAGGAGAATCGGCCCTCTTGGGGAACGAAACATCTTTGGCTCCTCCGACTCCGAACCCTCCCCCACGTCCCGCGGGAAGCATAACAGATTCGGAAGTCGATGCTGTCTTAGCTTCCACTGGCAGGGCCTCTAATCCAAACGCAGAGGAGAAGAAAATGGAAGCAAAGATTGCTCCCGTGGGGATCACTTTGGAGTTCATTTGGGGAGCTTTGCAACGTTTAACTACTGTGACTACTACTACTACTACTATTTAACATTTCTAAAGCGCTACCAGGGTTACGCAGCGCTGTACAATTCAAACATAGAAGGACAGTCCCTGCTCAAGGAGCTGACTACTTCTACTGCTCAAGATATGACTCAACTGGTTAACAAGGTAGATATTTTGACGGCTTCAATAGATGAAATAAAAAAGGAAACAACGCAGCAAGTGACACAAATACAACTTGAGGTAAAGACTTTAAATTCCTCTACTAATGCTATTATATCAGATGTGACATTGATTCGTAGAACGTTGGAGCAAATTGAAAATCATAATCGTTTAAATCTCAGAATTCTAAATTTCCCAATGGTTGCAGGTCTCAACCCGATGGATCTCTTTAAAAAATATCTAATGGAGATATTACTTTTTCCTGAAGCAGCATTTCCCCCTCTGAACAAAATTTACTACTTGCCTTTACCTAAGCGAAATCGAGAAGAACAGGGGACCCTCGGGAACATGATACAAATTCAACAAGATGATCAGACTTTAAATGATATTTCTGCCTTGCTAGAAGATTCGTTAAATGAAGTTACTTTGAGACGAACATTAATGGTTTCCTTCGTATTTGAGCAGGACTTAAATTCTGTATTAAAGTTGTACTTTAAAAACTCTACTAAAACTTTTTGCGGATACAGAATTTGGATCTATCCAGATGTCATAAAATCTACTCAGGATAGAAGGAGGAAATTTTTGGCTCTTCGAGAAGAAACAAACTTAATCGGAGCGAAGTTTCTACTAACATTTCCCTGCAAGTGTATAATAAGATATCTGGACAATAAATATATTTTTTGGGAGCCGGAACAACTTAAAGCTTTCCTAGATTCAAAAAGAGTACCCAGTGGACCCAAGAAGTGAGAGAAGTTGGAAAATATAAAATGAGAGAATTAAACGGTCAGGCCAGTTACTGATAATTAGTTATTTGCGATAGGTTCTCCTTAACCTTTTGGTATACGCTCCCTATGTATCTCCCATAGATTTATGGTGCTAATTAAGAGATGTACAAAATTTTGTTGTATTGATATTCATTTGATATTTTTTCCTCTCTGTGTTTCAATTTGCAAGTGAATTTTGTGTAACTTGTAAAGTATAAATAAAAATATAATAAAAAAAAAACTGGTTAAAAGATAGAATACAGAGAGTTGGATTAAATGGTCAGTATTCTCAATGGAGAAGAGTAGTTAGTGGGGTTCCCCAGGGGTCTGTGTTGGGACCGCTGCTTTTTAACATATTTATAAATGACCTAGAGATGCGAGTAACTAGTGAGGTAATTAAATTTGCTGACGACACAGTTATTCAAAGTGGTTAAATCGCAAGAGGTTTGTGAAAAATTACAAGAGGACGTTATGAGACTGGGAGTCTTGTCTGAATGGCAGATGATGTTTAATGTGAGCAAGTGCAAAGTGATGCACGTGGGAACGAGGAACTCGAATTATAGCTACGTCATGCAAGGTTCCAGATTAGGAATCACAGACCAAGAAATGGATCTATGTGTCGTCATTGATGATACGTTGAAACCTTCTGCAGCTAAGAAATCAAATAGAACATTGGGTATTATTAGGAAAGAAATGAAAAACAAAAATGAGGACCTTATAATGCCTTTGTTTCGCTCCATGGTGCGACCGCACCTCAAATATTGTGTTCAATTCTGGTCACTGCATCTCAAAAAAGATATAGTGGAATTAGAAAAGATGCAGAGAAGGGCGACGAAAGTGATAAAGGGGATGGAACGACTTCCCTATGAGGAAAGACTAAAGCGGCTAGGGCTCTTCAGCTTGGAGAAAAGGCAGCTGAGGGAAGATATGATAGAGGTCTATAAAATGAATGGAGTTGAATGGGTAGATGTGAAGCGTCTTTTTATGCTTTCCAAAAATACTAGCACTAGGGGGCATGCGTTGAAGCTACAAAGTAGTAAATTTAAAATGAATTGGAGAATGTTTTTCTTCACGCAACATGTAATTAAACTCTGGAATTTGTTGCCAGAAAATGTGGTAAAGGCGGTTAGCTTAGCATAGTTTAAAAAAGGTTTAGAAGGCTTCCTAAAGGAAAAGTCCATAGACCATTACTAAATTGGACTTGGGGAAAATCCACTATTTCTGGAATAAGCAGTATAAAATGTTTTGTACTTTTTTGGGATCTTGCCAGGTATTTGTGTCCTGGATTGACACTTTTGGAGACAGGATGCTGGGCTTGATGGACCTTTGGTCTGTCCCAGTATGGCAATACTTATGTACTTATGTGGGGCAGAGGCTACATTTATTTTTATTTATTTATTTTATTGCATTTGTATCCCACATTTTCCCACCTATTTGCAGGCTCAATGTGGCTTACAGAGTTTTGTTATGACATAGTCATTACAGGATGTCAAATACAATTGGTAGTATACAGAGTTTTGTTATGGCATAGTCATTATAGGGTATCAGATACATCTGGGTGGAAGTTAAAATCTCCTAGAATAATATGGATGTGGGAATTAATACAGTGAAGTAATGCTTGGAGAAGTGACAGCGAGCTGTTGGGGGTGAAGGATGATTAAGTAGAAGAATGTCTGTGGTACTGTCAGATTTGATTTTAAATTTCAAGGCATCAGTTGAAGAGAGGGATCAAGTTTGGAAGTCGATGAGTGGTAAATATGAAGAATAAATTATGGCAATGCCCCCACCATGATGGAGGTCTCCATTACAGAAAGAAAAGGAATGACTTGGAGATGTGGCTATTTTAAATAAGCTGATTTAGTGCCTGTTAACCATGTTTCTATAATGCAGAAGACTTTCAAAGAGAAAGACTTGATAAGATCATGGATTGATTAGATGATGCTTATTTTGTATGGATCTGGCATGTAAGAGACCTATGGTAATTGACAAAGAAGGGACACAAGGATGAACCGAATGTTGTGAGTGCAGTATTATAATTTGCCGAAGATGTCTTACCTGAGATCGGGGCTCATGTTACCCCATTTGACAGTTGCAATGGCTTCAAATCACAGCAAGAATTGATTTTAATCTCTCTATATAAATGCACCTCCAACGTTCTAATGAAGCCTCACTTCTCCGAGGACAAGCAGGCTGCTTGTTCTCACTGATGGGTGACGTCCACGGCAGCCCCTCCAATCGGAAACTTCTCTAGCAAAGACCTTTGCTAGTCCTCGCGCGCCCGCGCGGCCGTCTTCCCGCCCGAAACCAGCTCGAGCCGGCCAGTCTTCTTTTGTCCGCACTCGGTACGGTCGTGTTTTCGCCGTGTCGAGCCCCGGAAAGTCGACCTCGCGCGTCCAAATTTATTTTGACGTGTTTTTTCTTCGGAAAAGTCTTTTCAAGTGTCGGGAAGTGCTCCGGAAACCCCCCCCGGGTTTCGTGTTAACCCTCCCCGTACTTCCAGCTTTTTGCCCCGATAAGTTTTCTTTCGTCGTCGGGGTAGGCCTCTTTTCGGCCTCGGTCGAGATTTTCTCCCTTACAAATTTTTTGGTGCTCTTTTTCCGTCATTTTGGACTTTGATTTCGCCGGCGCGATTTTTCCGCCCATGACATCGAAGCCTTCCAGCGGCTTCAAGAAGTGCACCCAGTGCGCCCGGGTTATCTCGCTCACTGATCGACACTCGTCGTGTCTTCAGTGTCTGGGGGCCGAGCACCGCCCTCAGAACTGCAGTCTGTGTTCCCTGCTTCAAAGGCGGACTCAGGTAGCGAGACTAGCCCAGTGGAACGTGTTGTTCTCGGGCTCTTCGTCGGCATCGGCACCGGGATCTTCGATTGCATCGACGTCGTCAGCGTCCAGACCATCTTCCTCGGCCGCCCCTGCATCGAGTGCATCGAGGCATCGGGCCTCTGCATCGGCGCCGAGACATCGGATAGCTGCATCGACGTCGGTGGTACCGGGACCTCGTCTGCTGATGTCGTCGGACGGTGGTGCATCGTCAGGAGTGCAGGTGAGGGCTGTCCATTCCCCTGCTGGTGGCGGTGAGCCTTCGGGTGGGTCTCCTCCTACCCTGAGGGCTCCTGCGGTACAGCCCCCCCGAGACCGACCTCCTTCGGCCTCGGCCCCGAGGAAGCGACGGCTGGATTCTACGTCCTCCTCGTCGGTGCCGGGGAGCTCCGGTGACATGCTTCGGAAGAAATCGAAGAAGCATCGACACCGGTCGCCTCCCCGCGTCGGCACCGAGAGCTCTGGGTCGCCGAGGGAGTCGGCACCCAGCAGGCATCGGCACCGAGAGGACCGCTCACCCTCTGTTCAAGAGGTGTCGATGCGCTCCACTCTGGACAGCCCGGAACAGCCTCCTCGCCCGGAACAGGTTCTGACGTCGACGCCTGCATCGACCTCCATGCCTTTCTCTGCAGCCGCTCTGAACGAGAGCCTCCGGGCCGTTCTCCCAGAGATTCTGGGAGAGCTGTTGCGCCCTACCCCTCCGGTACCGGCGGTGCTTGCGCCTCCGGTACCGTCGAGCGTGGCGCCGGCTGGCCCATCGCCCGGGGTGAGGTACTGCGGCCACCTCCCAGGAGGGCTCCCCGACTACGTCGGCGGAGGGAGCCTCGCCAATGCGGGCCAGGGAGTCTACCTCTCGACGCCCCCATCGTGGACGTGGCTCCACTGAGTCGAGCCGGGCGAGGTTGCAGACACAGGTTCGTGAACTTGTGTCTGACACCGAGGGTGAGGCCTCGTGGGAGGAAGAAGAAGACCCCAGATATTTCTCTGACGAGGAGTCTGAGGGTCTTCCTTCTGATCCCACTCCCTCTCCTGAAAGACAGCTTTCTCCTCCTGAGAGTCTGTCTTTCGCTTCCTTTGTCCGGGAGATGTCTACGGCCATCCCCTTCCCGGTGGTTGTGGAGGACGAGCCCAGGGCTGAAATGTTTGAGCTCCTGGACTATCCTTCTCCACCTAAGGAAGCGTCCACTGTTCCCTTGCACCATGTCCTAAAAAAGACATTGCTTGCGAACTGGACAAAACCTCTAACTAATCCCCACATCCCCAAGAAGATCGAGTCCCAGTACCGGATCCATGGGGACCCAGATCTGATGCGCACCCAGTTGCCTCATGATTCTGGAGTTGTGGATCTGGCCCTAAAGAAGGCTAAGAGTTCTAGGGAGCATGCTTCGGCGCCCCCGGGCAAGGACTCTAGAACCTTAGACTCCTTTGGGAGGAAGGCCTACCATTCCTCTATGCTCGTGGCCAAAATCCAGTCTTACCAGCTCTACACGAGCATACACATGCGGAACAATGTGCGGCAGTTGGCGGGCTTGGTTGATGCTCTCCCCCCCGAGCAGGCCAAGCCTTTTCAGGAGGTGGTCAGGCAGCTGAAGGCGTGCAGAAAATTCCTGGCCAGAGGGGTGTATGACACCTTTGATGTTGCGTCCAGGGCCGCTGCTCAAGGTGTGGTGATGCGCAGGCTCTCATGGCTGCGTGCCGCCGACCTGGAGAATAGACTCCAGCAGCGGATTGCGGACTCGCCTTGCCGTGCGGACAACATTTTTGGAGAGAAAGTCGAACAGGTGGTAGAGTCTCTCCACCAGCGGGACACCGCATTCGACAAGTTCTCCCGCCGGCAGCCTTCAGCATCTACCTCTACAGGTAGAAGATTTTTCGGGGGAAGGAAGACTGTTCCCTACTCTTCTGGTAAGCGTAGGTACAATCCTCCTTCTCGACAGCCTGCGGCCCAGGCTAAGCCCCAGCGCGCTCGCTCTCGTCAGCAGCGTGCGCCTCAGCCAGGCCCCTCGGCTCCCCAGCAAAAGCAAGGGGCGAGCTTTTGACTGGCTGCAGCAGAGCATAGCCGACATCCAAGTGTCAGTGCCGGGCGACTTACCAGTCGGGGGGAGGTTGAAAGCTTTTCACCAAAGGTGGCCTCTAATAACCTCCGATCAGTGGGTTCTCCAAATAGTCCGGCAAGGATACACCCTCAATTTGGCCTCAAAACCTCCAAATTGTCCACCGGGAGCTCAGTCTTACAGCTTCCAGCACAAGCAGGTACTTGCAGAGGAACTCTCCGCCCTTCTCAGCGCCGATGCGGTCGAGCCCGTGCCATCCGGGCAAGAAGGGCTGGGATTCTATTCCAGGTACTTCCTTGTGGAAAAGAAAACAGGGGGGATGCGTCCCATCCTAGACCTAAGGGCCCTGAACAAATATCTCGTAAAAGAAAAGTTCAGGATGCTTTCCCTGGGCACCCTTCTCCCCATGATTCAGCAAAACGATTGGCTATGCTCTCTGGACTTGAAGGATGCCTACACACACATCCTGATACTGCCAGCTCACAGACAGTATCTGCGATTTCAGTTGGGCACACGCCACTTCCAGTACTGTGTGCTACCCTTTGGGCTCGCCTCTGCGCCCAGGGTGTTCACAAAGTGCCTAGCTGTGGTAGCAGCGGCACTTCGCAGGCTGGGGGTGCACGTGTTCCCATTTCTCCGAGGACAAGCAGGCTGCTTGTTCTCACGACTGGGTTGACGTCCGCGGCAGCACCCACCAACCGGAAGAAGCTTCGCGGGACGGTCGGCACGCAGGCCACGCCCACCGCGCATGCGCGGCCGCCTTCCCGCCCGTGCGCGACCGCTCCCGCCAGTTACTTTTTTTCCGCGACTGAGAGAGGGGTGCGTTTGCCTCTCTCTCTGTTCAGCCGCCGGATTTTCGACCGCGTTTACGCGGATCGTCGCTTGGATCCCGTTCGGTTTCCTCTGATTTTGTTTGTATTGTTTTAGAAAAAGAAAAAAAAAAAAAAAGACATTTTTTGCGCGTGTGGAGCACACGCTCCCCTTTTTCCCTCGCTTTCTAGCGGGGACGCCACGCTGCGGCCTAGTGGCCGCTCGGTCGGTTGATTTTTTCGTGGTGTGATTTTAGCCACCATTGCCGACTTTGACTTCGCCGACGCGATTTTTCCGTCGATGTCCTCGAAGGTCCCGAGCGGATTTAAAAAGTGTGGTCGCTGCGGCCGGCCGATCTCGCAGACCGACACCCACGCTTGGTGCCTCGGGCCGGAGCACAATCTCAAGTCGTGCGCTTTGTGTCTCGGTCTCCGGAAACGGACTCAGGTTGCGAGGCAAGTTCTGTGGGACCGTCTTTTTGGAACTTGCGCCGGCCCCTCGACGTCGACCTCGACGGCATCGGTATCGAAGGCCGGTTCTTCGGTACCGGTATCGATGCCCGAGACATCGGCACCGATGGCAGCGACCCCAGGAGAACAGGTCCCGTCGGCCCGCCGGTCCGCCGGTGAGAGTGGGGTTGAGAGGCCGCGTGGGCAGTCGGCCCCGGTCACTCCCTCAACTCGTGAGCCACGGGACCGAACCCTGTCGGACCCGGTACCTCGAGACCGAGGGGGATCGACCTCCTCCTCCTCCATGCCCTCCGGCGCCGGTGACGTGCACCGGAAAAAAGATAAGAAGCGCCGTCACCGGGAGCCCTCGGTGCACCCTGAAGAGGAGTCGACGCCGAAGCGTCATCGCAGAGAGGAGAGATCTCCGTCGGTGGTGGAGGTACCGACGCGTCGGGGGTTCCGGCACCTCGGTGCCGTCTCCTGGCCCCCAGCAGCTTCTGGCACCGACACCCTTACCGGCCCCACCGCCTTTCCCGGCAGCGGGCCTGGACGAGTGCCTCAGAGCCATCCTTCCGGGGATCCTGGAAGGGCTGATGCGCCAGGCTGTGCCGGCGTCGGGGGTGCTTGCGCCCCCGGCGCCGATGACTGTGGCGCCGGCGAGCTCTAGCCCGGCGCCGGGGCTGTCGACACCGCCGCCGCTTGCGGTGCCGGTCTCGACCGCCACGCAGGTGGAGTCCCCGTCGACGTCGATGGAGGGAGCTCCGTCCCCGCCGGCGCGGGAGTCCACCGCTCGACGACACCGAGACCTTGGTGCCTCGACGTCGAGCCGGGCCCGGTACCGGACTCAGCTACATGAGCTAATGTCCGATACCGAGGATGAGGACTCGTGGGGGGAAGAGGAGGACCCGAGATATTTCTCCTCAGAGGAGTCTACGGGCCTTCCCTCGGACCCCACGCCGTCACCGGAGAGGAAGCTCTCACCTCCTGAGAGTCTCTCCTTTGCCTCCTTTGTGCGGGATATGTCTATAAGCATTCCCTTTCCCGTGGTCTCTGTGGAAGAGCCGAGGGCCAAGATGCTCGAGGTCCTCGACTATCCATCACCACCTAGAGAGTCCTCCACGGTACCGCTGCACAATGTCCTGAAGGAGACGCTGCTTCGGAACTGGGTGCGACCACTAACTAACCCCACCATTCCCAAGAAAGCAGAGTCCCAGTACAGGATCCACTCTGACCCAGAGCTCATGCGGCCCCAGTTGCCCCATGACTCAGCGGTCGTGGATTCTGCTCTCAAGAGGGCACGGAGTTCGAGGGATACCGCCTCGGCGCCCCCGGGGCAGGAGTCTCGCACTCTGGACTCATTTGGGAGGAAGGCCTACCAATCCTCCATGCTCGTGACCCGCATCCAATCTTACCTGCTCTATATGAGCATCCACATGCGGACCAATGTGCAACAGCTGGCGGACCTGGTCGATAAGCTCCCGCCGGAGCAGTCCAGGCCTTATCAGGAGGTGGTCAGGCAGCTGAAGGCGTGCAGAAAGTTCCTGTCCAGGGGGATTTTTGACACCTGTGACGTGGCATCTCGTGCTGCGGCCCAAGGTATAGTGATGCGCAGGCTCTCATGGCTGCGTGCCTCTGACCTGGACAACCGCACCCAGCAGAGACTGGCTGACGTCCCTTGCCGGGGGGATAATATTTTTGGCGAGAAGGTCGAGCAGATGGTTGACCAACTGCATCAGCGGGAAACCGCTCTCGACAAGCTCTCCCACCGGGCGCCTTCAGCACCCGCCCCCGCGGGCGGGCGTTTTTCCCGGGCTCGGCAGGCTGCACCCTATTCTTTTGCGAAGCGTAGGTACAACCAGCCGGCCCGAAGGCCTCGTCAGGCACAGGGACAGCCCCAGCGCGCTCGTTCCCGTCAACAGCGTGCGCCTAAGCAGCCCCCTGCGCCTCCACAGCAAAAGCCGGGGACGGGCTTTTGACTGGATCCATGGGAACATAGCCGCCCTACAAGTGTCCGTACCGGACGACCTGCCGGTCGGAGGGAGGTTAAAATTCTTTCACCAAAGGTGGCCTCTCATAACCTCCGACCAGTGGGTTCTCCAAATAGTGCGGTACGGATACGCCCTGAATTTGGCCTCCCTGCCTCCAAATTGTCCTCCGGGAGCTCAGTCTTTCAGCTCCCATCACAAGCAGGTACTTGCAGAGGAACTCTCCGCCCTTCTCAGCGCCAATGCGGTCGAGCCTGTACCACCCGGGCAGGAAGGGCAGGGATTCTATTCCAGGTACTTCCTTGTGGAAAAGAAAACAGGGGGGATGCGTCCCATCCTAGACCTGAGAGGCCTGAACAAATTCCTGGTCAAAGAAAAGTTCAGGATGCTTTCCTTGGGCACCCTTCTGCCAATGATTCAGAAAAACGATTGGCTATGTTCCCTGGATTTAAAGGACGCATACACTCACATCCCGATACTGCCAGCTCACAGACAGTATCTCAGATTCCGCCTGGGCGCACGGCACTTTCAGTATTGTGTGCTGCCCTTTGGGCTCGCCTCTGCCCCACGAGTGTTTACAAAGTGCCTCGTGGTGGTAGCGGCCTACCTACGCAAGCTGGGAGTGCACGTGTTCCCATATCTCGACGATTGGCTGGTCAAGAACACCTCGGAGGCAGGAGCCCTCCGGTCCATGCAGTGCACTATTCAACTTCTGGAGCTGCTGGGGTTTGTGATAAATTACCCAAAGTCCCATCTCCAGCCAACTCAGTCTCTGGAATTCATAGGAGCGCTGCTGAATTCCCAGACGGCTCAGGCCTACCTTCCCGAAGCGAGGGCCACCAATCTCTTGGCCCTGGCTTCGCAGACCAGAGCGTCTCAGCAGATCACAGCTCGGCAGATGTTGAGACTTCTGGGTCATATGGCCTCCACAGTTCATGTGACTCCCATGGCTCGTCTTCACATGAGATCTGCTCAATGGACCCTAGCTTCCCAGTGGTTCCAAGCCACCGGGAATCTAGAGGATGTCATCCGCCTCTCCACCAGTTGCCGTACTTCACTGCTCTGGTGGACCATCCGGACCAATTTGACCCTGGGACGTCCATTCCAAATTCCGCAGCCCACGAAAGTGCTGACGACGGATGCATCTCGCCTGGGGTGGGGAGCCCATGTCGATGGGCTTCACACCCAGGGTCTGTGGTCCCTCCAGGAAAAGGATCTGCAGATCAACTTCCTGGAGCTCCGAGCGATCTGGAACGCACTGAAGGCTTTCAGAGATCGGCTGTCCTGCCAAATTATCCAAATTCGGACAGACAATCAGGTTGCAATGTATTACGTCAACAAGCAGGGGGGCACCGGATCTCGCCCCCTGTGTCAGGAAGCCGTCGGTATGTGGCGTTGGGCGTGTCGGTTCGGCATGCTTCTCCAAGCCACGTACCTGGCAGGCGTAAACAACAGTCTGGCCGACAGACTGAGCAGAGTCATGCAACCGCACGAGTGGTCGCTCCATTCCAGAGTGGTACGCAAGATCTTCCGAGAGTGGGGCACCCCCTCGGTGGATCTTTTCGCCTCTCAGACCAACCACAAGCTGCCTCTGTTCTGTTCCAGACTTCAGACACACGGCAGACTAGCGTCAGATGCCTTTCTCCTTCATTGGGGGACCGGCCTCCTGTATGCTTATCCTCCCATACCTTTGGTGGGGAAGACCTTACTGAAGCTCAAGCAAGACCGCGGCACCATGATTCTGATAGCGCCCTTTTGGCCCCGTCAGATCTGGTTCCCTCTTCTTCTGGAGTTGTCCTCCGAAGAACCGTGGAGATTGGAGTGTTTTCCGACTCTCATTTCGCAGAACGACGGAGCGTTGCTGCACCCCAACCTTCAATCCCTGGCTCTCACGGCCTGGATGTTGAGGGCGTAGACTTCGCTGCGTTGGGTCTGTCTGAGGGTGTCTCCCGGGTCTTGCTTGCCTCTAGGAAGGATTCCACTAAAAAGAGTTACTTTTTCAAGTGGAGGAGGTTTGTCGTTTGGTGTGAGAGCAAGGCCCTAGAACCTCGTTCTTGCCCTGCACAGAACCTGCTTGAATACCTTCTGCACTTATCAGAGTCTGGCCTCAAGACCAACTCAGTAAGGAATCACCTTAGTGCGATTAGTGCTTACCATTATCGTGTGGAAGGTAAAGCCATCTCTGGAGAGCCTTTAGTCGTTCGATTCATGAGAGGCTTGCTTTTGTCAAAGCCCCCTATCAAGCCTCCTACTGTGTCATGGGATCTCAACGTCGTCCTCACCCAGCTGATGAAACCTCCTTTTGAGCCACTGAATACCTGCCATCTGAAGTACTTGACCTGGAAGGTCGTTTTCTTGGTGGCAGTTACTTCAGCTCGTAGGGTCAGTGAGCTTCAAGCCCTAGTAGCTCATGCTCCATATACTAAATTTCATCACAACAGAGTAGTGCTCCGCACTCACCCAAAGTTCCTGCCGAAGGTGGTGTCGGAGTTCCATCTTAACCAGTCAATTGTCTTGCCAACATTCTTCCCCAGGCCGCATACCCGCCCTGCTGAACGTCAGTTGCACACATTGGACTGCAAGAGAGCATTGGCCTTCTACTTGGAGCGGACACAGCCCAACAGACAGTCCGCCCAATTGTTTATTTCTTTCGACCCTAACAGGCTAGGGGTCGCTGTCGGGAAACGCACCATCTCCAATTGGCTAGCAGATTGCATTTCCTTCACTTACGCCCAGGCTGGGCTGACTCTTGAGGGTCATGTCACGGCTCATAGTGTCAGAGCCATGGCAGCGTCGGTGGCCCACTTGAAGTCAGCCACTATTGAAGAGATCTGCAAGGCTGCGACGTGGTCATCTGTCCACACATTCACATCACATTACTGCCTCCAGCAGGATACCCGACGCGACAGTCGGTTCGGGCAGTCGGTGTTGCAGAATCTGTTTGGGGTGTAAATCCAACTCCACCCTCCAGGACCCGAATTTATTCTGGTCAGGCTGCACTCTCAGTTAGTTGTTCTTCGTAGGTCAATTTCTGTTGTACCCTCGCCGTTGCGAGGTTCAATTGACCTGGGTTATTGTTTTGAGTGAGCCTGAGAGCTAGGGATACCCCAGTCGTGAGAACAAGCAGCCTGCTTGTCCTCGGAGAAAGGGTATGATACATACCTGTAGCAGTTGTTCTCCGAGGACAGCAGGCTGATTGTTCTCACCTACCCTCCCTCCTCCCCTTTGGAGTTGTGTGTTTCATATTTTATTGCTTGTCATTCAACTGGCGGGAGCGGTCGCGCACGGGCGGGAAGGCGGCCGCGCATGCGCGGTGGGCGTGGCCTGCGTGCCGACCGTCCCGCGAAGCTTCTTCCGGTTGGTGGGGGCTGCCGCGGACGTCAACCCAGTCGTGAGAACAATCAGCCTGCTGTCCTCGGAGAACAACTGCTACAGGTATGTATCATACCCTATCTCGACGATTGGCTGGTGAAGAACACATCCGAGGCAGGAGCCCTGCAGTCCATGCAGATGACTATTCGCCTCCTGGAGCTACTGGGGTTTGTGATAAATTATCCAAAGTCCCATCTTCTCCCAGTGCAGAAACTCGAATTCATAGGAGCTCTGCTGGATTCTCGGACGGCTCGCGCCTATCTCCCAGAGACGAGGGCCAACAACTTGTTGTCCCTCGTCTCGCGGGTGCGAGCGTCCCAGCAGATCACAGCTCGGCAGATGTTGAGATTGCTGGGCCACATGGCCTCCACAGTTCATGTGACTCCCATGGCCCGTCTTCACATGAGATCTGCTCAATGGACCCTAGCCTCCCAGTGGTATTAGGCTGCTGGGGGTCTAGAAGACGTGATCCACCTGTCCACGAGTTTTCTCGAATCCCTGTATTGGTGGACAATCTGGTCCAATTTGACTCTGGGACGTCCTTTCCAAATTCCTCAGCCACAAAAAGTGCTGACAACGGATGCGTCTCTCCTGGGATGGGGAGCTCATGTCGATGGGCTTCACACCCAAGGAAGCTGGTCCCTCCAGGAACGCGGTCTACAGATCAATCTCCTGGAGTTGCGAGCGATCTGGAACGCTCTGAAGGCTTTCAGAGATCGGCTGTCCCATCAAATTATCCAAATTCAGACAGACAACCAGGTTGCCATGTACTATGTCAACAAGCAGGGGGGCACCGGATCTCGCCCCCTGTGTCAGGAAGCCGTCAGCATGTGGCTCTGGGCTCGCCGTCTCGGCATGGTGCTCCAAGCCACATATCTGGCAGGCGTAAACAACAGTCTGGCCGACAGACTGAGCCGGATTATGCAACCTCACGAGTGGTCGCTCAACTCCAGAGTGGTGCGCCAGATCTTCCAAGCGTGGGGCACCCCCTTGGTGGATCTCTTCGCATCTCGAGTGAACCACAAAGTCCCTCAGTTCTGTTCCAGGCTTCAGGCCCCTGGCAGACTGGCATCGGATGCCTTCCTCCTGGATTGGGGGGAGGGCCTGCTGTATGCTTATCCTCCCATTCCTCTGGTGGGGAAGACTTTGTTGAAACTCAAGCAAGACCGAGGCACCATGATTCTGATTGCTCCTTTTTGGCCGCGTCAGATCTGGTTCCCTCTTCTGGAGTTATCCTCAGAAGAACCGTGGAGATTGGAGTGTTTTCCGACCCTCATCACGCAGGACGAAGGGGCTCTTCTGCATCCCAGCCTCCGGTCCCTGGCTCTCACGGCCTGGATGTTGAGAGCGTAGACTTTGCCTCTTTGGGTCTGTCAGAGGGTGTCTCCCGCGTCTTGCTTGCTTCCAGGAAAGATTCCACTAAGAGGAGTTACTTCTTTCTGTGGAGGAGGTTTGCCGTCTGGTGTGACAGCAAGGCCCTAGCTCCTCGCTCTTGTCCTACACAGACCCTGCTTGAATACCTTCTGCACTTGTCTGAGTCTGGTCTCAAGACCAACTCTGTAAGAGTTCACCTTAGCGCAATCAGTGCATACCATTACCATGTGGAAGGTAAGCCGATCTCAGGACAGCCTTTAGTTGTTCGCTTCATGAGAGGTTTGCTTTTGTCAAAGCCCCCTGTCAAGCCTCCTACAGTGTCATGGGATCTCAATGTTGTTCTCACCCAGCTGATGAAACCTCCTTTTGAGCCACTGAATTCCTGCCATCTGAAGTACTTGACCTGGAAGGTCATTTTCTTGGTGGCAGTTACTTCAGCTCGTAGAGTCAGTGAGCTTCAGGCCCTGGTAGCCCAGGCCCCTTACACTAAATTTCATCATAACAGAGTAGTCCTCCGCACTCACCCTAAGTTCTTGCCAAAGGTCGTGTTGGAGTTCCATCTGAACCAGTCAATTGTCTTGCCAACATTCTTTCCCCGTCCTCATTCCTGCCCTGCTGAACGTCAGCTGCACACATTGGACTGCAAGAGAGCATTGGCCTTCTACCTGGAGCGGACACAGCCCCACAGACAGTCCGCCCAATTGTTTGTTTCTTTTGATCCCAATAGGAGGGGAGTGGCTGTAGGGAAACGCACCATATCCAATTGGCTAGCAGATTGCATTTCCTTCACTTACGCCCAGGCGGGGCTGGCTCTTGAGGGTCATGTCACGGCTCATAATGTTAGAGCCATGGCTGCGTCGGTAGCCCACTTGAAGTCAGCCTCCATTGAAGAAATTTGCAAAGCTGCGACGTGGTCATCTGTCCACACATTCACATCTCATTACTGCCTGCAGCAGGATACCCGACGCGACAGTCGGTTCGGGCAGTCAGTTCTTCAGAACCTGTTTGGGCTTTAGGATCCAACTCCACCCCCCGAGGGCCCTGTTTGTTCTGTTCCAGGCTGCACTCTCAGTTAGTTGGTAAATTTTTTAGGTCAATCTCAGTTATGTCCTCGCCGTTGCGAGGCCCAATTGACCATGGTTGTTGTTTTGAGTGAGCCTGGGGGCTAGGGATACCCCATCAGTGAGAACAAGCAGCCTGCTTGTCCTCGGAGAAAGCGAATGCTACATACCTGTAGAAGGTATTCTCCGAGGACAGCAGGCTGATTGTTCTCACAAACCCGCCCGCCTCCCCGTTGGAGTTGTGTCTTCCCTTGAAGTGTATTGTCTTGCTACATACTGGACTGGCCGGCTCGAGCCGGTTTCGGGCGGGAAGACGGCCGCGCATGCGCGGTGCGCGCGAGGACTAGCAAAGGTCTTTGCTAGAGAAGTTTCCGATTGGAGGGGCTGCCGTGGACGTCACCCATCAGTGAGAACAATCAGCCTGCTGTCTTCGGAGAATACCTTCTACAGGTATGTAGCATTCGCTTTACCCAACGTTCTAAAAGTGAAGTGGGTGAGATCGATTTTCCTCCATGAGTGTGTGCCCCGCCCACGCGTCAAACGTGAAGACGTCGAGGGCGGAGCACTGACACTGAATGAATGGCATCGCTAACCCATTGCTACGCGGCTGAAGGAAAAATGAAGCGGGGCACAGCCCGTTGGAGGCGCAATATCCGACCTTTGCCACGCCCCCCCCAAAGTTGGCGCCCCTCACCCCTACACCCTCCCCCCCAGGTTGCCAACGCTACCACCCTCCACCCCCCCCCCCCCCCAACGTCAACGCAGCCGCTGCTCAATCCTCGACCTGAAAGCTTTCCAAAACGAAGCGGGGCACAGCTTTTTCTTTCACTTCAGTTTCGGAACAGCTGAAACACAAGTGAAAGAGAAAGCTGTGTGAAGCGGCGTCCCTGCGTGCAGGAGGTACAAACTTTTCAGCAACAGCCGGCTCTTGCGAGGGGGAGGGCCAGAGAGGTGGGGAGGGGGGTCCTGAAACGACAGGGGAGGGAAGGGGGGGTCATGAACGACATGGGGGGAGGGAAGGGGTCCTGAAACTACAGAGAGGGGTCATTAAATGACAAGGGGGTGGGAGGGGATTCCTGGAAATGCACTGGAAGCGGAGGGGCGGGTCCTGGAACTGCAAAGGGAAGGGGGTCCTGGATCAGGGGGTAGCTAAGGGGATGGGAAGAAGGGGGAGGGGAACAAGGAGGAGGGGTCATCCTGCAACTCCAAGAGCGGGTGAGAGGTGGAGCGGGAAGGGGAGAGGGGGGATGGGAAGAAGTGGAAGGGGGATCCTGCAACTCAAATGGGAAGAAGTGGGAGGGGTTTCAGCAACTCGGACAGGGGTGGAATGGGGGAGGGGGAAGGGGGTTCTGCAAACTCTCGGTCTCATACACTCTCGGTCTCGCACACATACTCTCACACTCGCTTTCTCTCACACAATCTCTCTCTCACACACACTGTATCTGTGTGAATCTCTCTCTCTCTCTCTCTCTCTCTCTCTCTCACACACACACTGTATCTGTGTCAAACACTCTCTCTCTCACACTGACTGTGTCTCACATATGCACTCGCGCACACTGTCATTCTGACACACACACTTGCACCCAGCCTCATTCTCTCTCACACACACACACTCGCCCAGTCACTCTCTCTCACACAGTCACTCTCACACACACATTCTCTCAAACATACACACTATGAGGAAAACCTTGCTAGAGCCCGTTTCATTTGAGTCCGAAACGGGCCTTTTTTACTAGTTTTTTAATAAAAGGCAAAATTTTTGTATGGGCTTCCTCCTTGCTATCTTAGCATTTAGAGATTTATTGAAAGAGTAAAGACATATTGATTGATGTTCTTAGGAAATTCGTGTCTATTCCTTCTAATAATCTTTTTTTGGAAACTTTCTACAAGACAGAGGTCAGTAGTAAGTAGAGGACCTGATCTGTGGAATAGGCTACCAGAAACCTTGATAGAGATTGACTCTAAAATTTTACTATTCTTTTTGACGGTATCTAAAATCTTATCTGTCTTTTCAATACCTATTAAAAATAAATAGTTCCATGTTTAAAAATTTTTTTTTATAGATATGGGGCTGGATTCATTAAATGACACTGAAAATTAGGCGCCAAGAAAAATGTGCGCTTAGCACTATTCTATAAAGTGCACTCCAGCTGAGCACACTTTATAGAATAGTGCTTGGCAAGCATTCCAGTGCCCTACTGTGGGCATGAGGACCAACTGAAATCTAGTGTTCATCTTGGCATGCAACTTGCGCACTCTGCCCCCAAATTCTGTAAAACTGGATATAATTCTCTGGAACACCCCCGACCCACACATTCCCTTCCTATAGCCCCTCCCCCCTTTTAGTTGTGCGCAAAAGGATTTGGGCATGAATTCTTATAGATTGTGCATAGCCAGTTTCTCACACAAATCAAAATTGGAGCCAATTAATGTAACAGCTCGATAACTGATTTATTTGCATGTGGATCTGTCCCCCTCCCCCTCCCTCGTCCCCCCTCTCCCTTCGAGTTCCAGGGTCCCCCCTCCTTCCAAATTTTAAAAGTCATCTATCTTACCTCGTCAGGGTTAGGGTGGCAGCATGCAGGCTTGGCTCGGTGCTTAGTTCCGTTTTCCCTTCTCTCCCTCTCAGCTCTGGCCCCGCCCTTGCGGAAACAGGAAATGAGGGCGGGACCAGAGCTGAAAGAGAGAAGGGAAAATGGAACTAAGCACCGAGCTGAGCCTGCATGCTGCTGCCCTAACCCCGACGAGGTAAAATAGATGACTTTTAAAATTCGGAGGGAGGGCCTGGAACGCGAAGGGAGGAGGGAACGAACTTCGGTGGGTGAGGCGACGGCATACGTGGCAACAGAGAGGGCTCTGCGTGCCCTCTCTGGCACGTGTGCCATAGGTTTGCCATCACTGCTCTAGCCCAATCTCTTGTATTGTGATCTTCATTGAGTCTAAACTGGTTACGAGGAATAGAAATGCTAAGATTAGATTAGATTAATATTAGTAAGTAGTTTCAGCCTGAAATTTGGAAAGGATCTGAACAATAAAAGTTAGCCTCCTTTATTATTATTTATTTATTTATTTATTATTATTATTATTATAATTGGGGCAGTCTGATGGACATTTATAATGGGGGAGTGGGGGAAGCTAGCAAACCATTTTTTACTACTTTTCTGTTTCAGTGAGGGAGAGGGTACTGATGATATAATGCATTTTATTTCAGGCATTGGTTGAATTCAGAGATGTTGCACTTTGTTTCACAAAGGAAGAATGGATGCAGTTGGAAGAATGGCAGAAACAGCTCTACAGGAATGTGATCCAAGAAATCCACCAAACTTTGATCTCATTAGGTACAGTAGAAATGAACTAATGTATATTGGCTTTGATCATAAGAACAAATGAAGAAAGGAATGAAACCACTTTTCATTCGGCTGTCTTGGCCATCCTGTGCAAATATATATACTAGAGAGTTTGGAGAATTCCCAGTTCTATTGCCATATTATGCCAAACCTGATGATATTAAGCTGACCTTTTGCATTTAATGCATGCACTCCTATGTCCATCAGCACAGTTAAATCTTTTTTCATTGGCTAACCCTTAAGTGCTCCATGTAGAACACTGAAATAGCCACATACCTTTCATTATCACTGAAAGATTTAGGGGTGGCTAAACAAGCGTTTTGGAACATCCATGTAACTACCAGCAGCTGAATGTTGGGTTTTCCATTAATACTTGCTTTCATAAAAGAGGATTTAGAATAATCTAGGAGTGGGCAACATCTGGTCCACAATTGAATGTTATGTGGCCTGTGAGACCATGAAGTATACATAGAAAATGGCATTAATCAGAGTGTTGACAATTTTTAAATACTGTATTTCACAAATATTTTCAGAATAGCCACTCTAGTAGTCTCCATTTTTAGTTCAATTTTCACAGGTCTATGGAGTTTTGTACATTTTCAGTTCTGATATGTTACAGCCTGCTAGAAATAGTATTGACATTCATGTGCCCCTCAGTGTATAAAGGTTGCCCACTCCTGCTCTAAAAGAATATTTTGATGTGCATGAAAGAGATTTGGCGCATATAGGAGGCAGAACCAGTCTTTGTTTCTGCCTCATGGATTATTTAACTACCTAGATAATGCAGTTTGTTTTGAGACTTTACTCTAAATACATTTACTCCTTCTCATTCCAGTGCTTCTGGTTTGTTGGTAGGGGTATATATGGTAGTGGGATATATGCTATGCCATGCTATTTATAGAAGAAATAGTTTGGTCAAAAGTAGCGGAACTTGTGCCACTTTTCCTCTGGGGACCTAACCCCCTCCAATACACCTGTCTCTCTGTATTGTACCAGGAGTTTCGACTCAACGTCTTTGAAGAGTCCTCTCCTAGAGCTCCCCTATATGTCTGTTCTGCAGGGACCCCCACAACCAGTCATATTTTTAGAATATCCACAATGAATTATCATAAGGTAGATCTGAAGAATAGGATAGTGAACTTTCTAGAATCCAAGAGGTTGCAAGATCCAAGGCAGCATGGATGGAATCCACTTGGAGGAAAGAAAAGTGAGTAATGGCGTGCCTCAGGGATTGGTACTGGGGCTGATCTATTTAATATATTTATGAGCGACATTGCTAAAGGCATAGAAGGAAAAGTTTTCTTTTTTGCGGATGACACAAAGATGGCCAACAGAGTGGACACCCCAGAGGGAGTAGAAAACATGAGAAGAGATCCCCAAAAATTAGAAGAATGGTCTAAGATCTAGCAGTTAGTTTAATGGAAAGAAGTGCAAAATTCCCTTGGGGTGATACTCTCTGAGGATCTCAAGGCAGCGAAGCAATGTGACAAAGTGGTGGCTGCATAGAGAGAGGTATAACCAGTAGAAGAAAGGAGATGTTGATGCACCTGTGCAGGTTGCTGTTGAGGCCCCATTTGGAATAGTGTGTTCAGTTTTGTAGGCCTTATCTTGCTAAGGATGTAAAAAGGCTTGAAGAAGTGGTGAAAATGGTATGTGCTTTGCACCACAAGACTTGTGAGAAGAAACTTGACAACCTGATTATGTATATCCTAGAGGAATGGAGAGATCGGGGTGATATGATGCTGATGTTTAAATATTTGAATGGTGGTAATATGCAAACAAATCTTTTCCACAGACAAGGAACATTGTAGAACTATAGAGAATGAATTGAGGTTGCAGGGGGCTTGACATAGGAGTAACAATGCTTGGGTTCATTATTTGACTCACTCTTATTTCATCCCCTTGGTCCAGCACCTCTCTCCCTTCCCTCTAGCTCCTCTCCATCCATGAGTCCAGTACATCTCTCCCTTCACTTTAGCTCTCCACCCTCCTCACATGAGCCCAGGACATCTCTGTTTTGCCCTCCTCCTCCCGTGGGACTGATTTATTTGTCTCTTCCTTCTACATTAGGAGGTTTGAGAAGTTTCATGGCTTCAAGAGAGAGAGAATTAGATTGGGGGGTGGCTGGAGAGGGGCATGAGAGAGAGAGACTGGGCGGTGGCTGGAGAGGGGCATAAGAGAGAGAGACTGGGGGGGGTGGCTGGAGAGAGGGACATGAGAGACTGGGGGGTGGCTGGAGAGGGACATGAGAGACTGGGGGTGGCTGGAGAAGGACATGAGAGAGAGAGAGACTGGGGGTGGCTGGAGAGGGACATGAGAGAGAGAGACTGGGTGGGTGGCTGGAGAGGGACATGAGAGAGAGAGACTGTGGGGGGTGGCTGGAGAGGGACATGAGAAAGAGAGACGGGGGTGGCTGGAGAGGGACATGAGAGAGAGAGACAGAGAGACTGGAGGATGGCTGGAGAGGGGAGAGAGACTGGGGGATGGTTGGAGAGGGGCAAGAAAAAAAGAGAGAGAGACCAGGGGATGGCTGGAGAGGGGTTTGAGAGAGACGGGGGAAAGACTGGAGAGGTGTGTAAGATGGGGGAAGGCTGGAGAGGGGGGAGTGAGAGAGACGGGGGGAAGGCTGGAGAGGGTAGTGAGAGACTGGGGGATGGCTGGAGAGGGGAGTGAGAGAGACTGGGGGATGGCTGGAGAGGGGCATGAGAGAGAGAGAGACACACACACACACACCAGGAGTGGGGCATGAGAGAGAGACACACACCGGGAGAGGGGCATGAGAGAGAGACACACCGGGAGAAGGCCTGAGAGGGGAATGAGAGAGAGAGAGAGACACACGTCGGGGGAACGCCCGAGAGGGGCATGAAAAAGAGAGAGAGACACGGGGGAACGCCCGAGAGGGGCATGAGAGAGAGACACGTCAGGGGAATGCCCGAGAGGGGCATGAGAGAGAGACACGTCGGGGGAAGGCCCAAGAGGGGCATGAGAGAGAGAGACACGTCGGGGGAATGCCCGAGAGGGGCATAAGAGAGAGACACGTCGGGGGAAGGCCCAAGAGGAGCATGAGAGAGAGAGACACGTCGGGGGAAGGCCCGAGAGGGGCATGAGAGAGAGAGACACGTCGGGGGAAGGCCCGAGAGGGGCATGAGCGAGAGAGACACGTCGGGGGAAGGCCCGAGAGGGGCATGAGAGAGAGAGAGACACGTCGGGGGAAGGCCCGAGAGTGGCATGAGAGAGAGAGACACGTCGGGGGAAGGCCCAAGAGCGGCACGAGAGAGAGAGACATGACGGGAGAAGACCCGAGAGGGGCATGAGAGTGATAGACAAACCGGGAGAAGGCCAGAGAGGAGCATGAGAGAGAGAGAGAGACGTGCCGGGGAAAGGCCAGAGAGAGACAGTGTATTTTTTAGGGTCAATTTATCCCTCCCTATATGGTGGTTCACCCACCAATACCTAGGAAGAAATAAATCACCCAAGGCTGCATCAGTTAGGAGTTTAATTAGATACCTTATTTCTTACCAAGTATTTGTACAATTAGCAGATCAGTGATATCTCACTGGGAGTACAGAACATTGCTGTACAAAAGTACTGCTATATCTAAGACTCCAAATTATATATAGGCAATCAAATACTTTTATTTATTATTCTCCAAGTATATGTACAATCAATTGCTTATGGGAGTACAGTACCACAGCTACATATGGGTGTTCTCTGGATCTGAGTCTCTGTTTTATTTAAGGTCTTTTTTTTTTTGCCCTCACCCCAAATTACCAGCTAAAGCCAATTTGCAGATATAAAAGACTCAAGACTACTTATGAGAAAGCAATAGAATTACTTGCCAATTGATTGGTTTCTCATGGGAGAGCAGCCCTACTTGCACAAAGGGTACTGGCTGTGACTGTCTCTTTCCATTGAAGTAGGAAGTACACTCATTTTTATATGTCCATTCAGGATACAAATAATATGACAGTAAGCACACCTTATTTGCAGATTAATACCTTTTAAATATTTGAACGTCTGTATCATTTGTTTCTCCTTTCCTCCAAGGTATAAATGTTCAGGTCAGCAAGTCTCTCCTTGTATGGTTTGCAACACAAAACCCATACCATGTTTGTAGCTTCTAGAAAGTTAATTATCCTTTGAGCAGCGACTCCATTATTTTTCCTACCACCGACGTGAGACTTACCTTCTCCACTACTGCCAACTCCAGACTTTGCGCCTTCTGTCTCGCTGCATCCTACGCCTGGAATAAACTTCTTGAGCCCCTACGTCTTGCCCCATCCTTGGCCACCTTTAAATCTAGACTGAAAGCCCACCTCTTTAACATTGCTTTTGACTTGTAACCACTCGCCTCCACCTACCCTCCTCTCCTCCTTCCTTTACACATTAATTGATTTGATTACTTTATTTTTTGTCTATTAGATTGTAAGCTCTTTGAGCAGGGACTGTCTTTCTTCTATGTTTGTGCAGCGCTGCGTACGCCTTGTAGTGCTATAGAAATGCTAAATAGTAGTAGTTATTGGATCTATGTTAATGTCAGAGTTAACACTGAGTTCGTTAGTATTTACTGGAAAAGCTAATAATAGACTAGCTGTTCCTGGAAGCCTTCCTGAGGAGTTATCTTGTTCTGTTTTTCACTAAAACATCTGTGACCACCATGTTGCTAAACGTGTTACTCTGTTTTTCCACTTATGCCCGTTCCTTATTCTGTTGCATGAAAATGTCAGAACAGATCATGAGTTCTGCAGTCACACTGAAGTTCAGGTTAGAGTCATGGGCCTGTAAGGTTTTTTCTCATGTTAGATCCTGAACCAAAGTCAGGCCTTGAACCAAAGCTCATAGCTGTAATGATAATAGACAAGAGACACGCCGGAGGAAGGCCTGAGAGAGAGAGACGCTGGGAGAGGGGCATGAGAGCGATAGACACACAGGGAGAAGACCCGAGAAGGGCATGAGAGGGATAGACACACCAGGGGAAGACCTGAGAGGGTCATGAGAGAGATAGACGCACCAGCAGAGGGGTGTGTAAGAGAGAGAGACACGCCGGGAGAAAGCCCGAGAGGAATAGACACGTCGGGGGAAGCCCCGAGAGGGGCAGGAGAGAGACATGCTGGGGGAAAGCCCGAGAGGGGCAGGAGAGAGACAAGCTGGGGAAGGCCCGAGAGGGGCAGAAGAGAGAGACATGCTGGGGGAAGGCCCGAGAGGGGCAGAAGAGAGAGACATGCTGGGGGAAGGCCCGAGAGGGGCAGAAGAGAGACATGTTGGGTGAAGGCCCAAGACGGGCAGGAGACAGACGTGCTGGGGGAAGGCCCGAGACAGGCAGGAGAGAGAGATACACACATTGGGAGAGGGGCGTGAGAGAGAGAGACGCCGGGAGAAGGCCTGAGAGAGAGAGACATGCCGGGAGAGGGCCCGAGAGAGATAGAAATGTTGGGAGAAGGCCCGAGAGGGGCATGAGAGAGAGACATGCTGGGAAAAGGCCCGAGAGGGACATGAGAGATGCTGGGGGAAGGCCCGAGAGGGACATGAGAGAGAATCATGCTGGGAGAAGGCCAGAGAGGGACATGAGAGAGAATCATGCTGGGAGAAGGCCCGAGAGGGACATAAGAGAGACATGCTGGGAGAAAGCCCGAGAGGGGCATGAGAGAGAGACATTCTGGGAGAAAGCCCGAGAGGGGCATGAGAGAGAGACATTCTGGGAGAAGGCCCGAGAAGGACATGAGAGAGAGACATTCTGGGAGAAGGCCCGAGAGGGGCATGAGAGAGAGACATTCTGGGAGAAGTCCCGAGAGGGGCATAAGAGAGAGACATGCTGGGAGAAGGCCCGAGAGGGATATGAAAGAGGGACATGCTGGTGGAAGGCCTGAGAGGGACATGAGAGAGAATCATGCTGGGAGAAGGTCCGAGAGGGACATGAGAGAGAGACATTCTGGGAGAAGGCCCGAGAGGGACATGCTGGTGGAAGGCCTGAGAGGGACATGAGAGAGAATCATGTTGGGAGAAGGTCCGAGAGGGACATGAGAGAGAGACATTCTGGGAGAAGGCCCGAGAAGGACATGAGAGAGAGACATGCCAGGAGAAGACCCGAGAAGGACATGAGAGAGAGACATGCCAGGAGAAGACCCGAGAGGGGCGTGAGAGAGAGAGAGAGAGACATGCCGGGAGAAGACCCGAGAGGGGCGTGAGAGAGAGAGAGACACACACCCTGGGGGGAAGGCCCGAGAGGGGCAAGAGAGAGAGAGACATACACTAGGGTAAGGTCCGAGAGGGGCATGAGAGAGCGAGAGAGAGAGACACGCTGGGGAAAGGCCCGAGAAGGGCATGAGAGAGAGAGAGAGATACACGCTAGGGAAGGCACGAGAGAGAGAGAGAGACACACACTGAGAGAATGGCATGAGAGAGGGAGACACACACACTGCGAGGGGGGCATTAGAGAGGGGGGAGAGAAAGAGAGAGGCTCGAGAGGGGCATGAAAGAGAGACACGCCGGGGAAGGCCCAAGAGGGGTATTAGAGAAATAGACGCACCGGGAGAGGGGCATGAGAGAGAGACACACACACACCGGGAGAAGACCTTAGAGGGGCATATGAGAGAGAGAGACACGCCGGGAGACCTGAGAGGGGCATGAGAGAGAGAGACACGCTGGGAGAAGACCTGAGAGGGCCATGAGAGCAATAGGCAAACCAGGGAAAGGCCCGAGAGGGCTGTGAGAGTGAGAGACATGCCGAGGAGAAGTCTCAAGAGGGGTATGAGAGAGAGAGAGACACGCCGGAGGAAAGCCAGAGAGAGAGACTCTCAGGGGGAAGGCCTGAGAGTGGCATGAGAGAGAGACACGCTGGGAGAGGGGCATGAGAGTGACAGGCTCGCAGGGAAAAGACCTGAGAGGGGCATGAGAGAGAGAGACATGTCAGGAGACCCGAGAGGGGCATGAGAGAGACACACACACACACCAGGAGAAGGCCCGAGAAAAGCATGAGAGCGAGAAACACGCTGGGAGAAGGCCCGAGAGGAGCATGAGAGCGAGACACTCGGGGAAGGTCTGAGAGGGGCATGAGAGAGAGAGACATGCCGGGAGAGGGGCATGAGAGTAACAGACATGCAGGGAAAAGACCCGAGAGGGGCATGAGAGAGAGAGAGACATGGGAGACCAGAGAGGGACACGAGAGAGAGAGAGACACGCCGGGAGAGGGGCATGAGAGTGATAGACACGCCAGGAGAAGGCCCGAGAGAGGCATGAGAATGAGAGACACACTGGGAGAAGGCCCGAGAGGGGCTTGAGAGAGACATGCCAGGAGAAGGCCCGAGAGACACATGCCGGGAGAAGGCCCGAGAGGGGCGTGAGAGAGATTGAGACACACCGGGAGAAGACCTGAGAGGGGCATGAGAGCGAGAGACAAGCCGGGAGAAGGCCCAAGAGGGCATGAGAGACAT
Source organism: Microcaecilia unicolor (assembly GCF_901765095.1). Classification (NCBI taxonomy): domain Eukaryota; kingdom Metazoa; phylum Chordata; class Amphibia; order Gymnophiona; family Siphonopidae; genus Microcaecilia; species Microcaecilia unicolor. Next base: position 2,058,436 of record NC_044044.1, on the reverse strand, counting down.
GCCAGGGGCATGAGAGAGACATGCCAGGGGAAAGCCAGAGAAGGGGCATGAGAGAGAGAGAAATACACGCTGAGGAAAGACCTGAGAGGGGCATGAGAGAGAAACACGCTGGGGGAAGGCCCGAGAGGGGCATGAGAGAGAGAGAGACATGCCGGGGTAATGCCCGAGAGGGGCATGAGAGAGAGAGAGAGACAAATACGACACCGCCCTCCTAATTGAATTAAAGGAGATGCTTGTGACCGTTCCGTCGCTCTACTTTGAAACAGCTTACTAAACATTTCCCTATTTACCTATACCATGTTCTTATGTTAATGCGAGATCTGTAGGAAATAAAGCACATATTATTAAGGATTGGATTACAGAAAAGCAGTTAGGATATTTTTGGATAACCGAAACCTGGTTAACATCAGCAGTAGACCCCGTGATAAATGAGATCTGCCAACCTGGCTATAAAATTAAGTTAACTTGTAGGGAGAATTAGGGGCTCTTTTACAGAGCGGCGGTAAGCCCAATGCCGGTTGACCGCTCGCTCTTCCGGGACTACCGCCAGCCCAACGCGGCTGCCAGTGGTAGTCCCGCCTCAAGCGTGCGCCATTTCTGGGGGAAAAAGAAAACCCCCGGAAATGGCTTGTGTGGTGATATCCCAGTGGTAATCGGGCATCACCGCTTACTGCGGGGTAGCACGGGAGCCCTTATCACCACCTCAGTGAGTGGCGGTAAGAGTTCTCTTACCACATGGACATTTTGGGGGGAGGGGAGGGGCTTTTACCGGCTGCAGAAAAAAGGGCTCTGGTGTGCAAGAAAATCAGCCCCCGCCGCTACCACAGGGCCCTTTTTCCTGCAATTTAGTAAAAGAACCTCTAAGAGGTGGAGGTACAGCATTCATCTATAAAGATTTTTTTGAAGTAGTTACTTTAGAAGCTTACATTTCACCTGAACTAGAAATTGTAGCCTATCAGATTAAGGATATCATATTCCACTATTCAGTGACTCACATAATAAAAGGCATTAATTAGATTTAATAGTATTTGCTAAGGTGGATACTTGTATAGATAAACTTTATGAAGATAGTATTTGGTTAGAGATTCCTTGGTCAAACCATTTCATCTATCAATTTAATATTGACTGGAGACAATTAGGAAGAACTAAATCATTAAACCAAACTTTGTGTGTTTCTAGAGGAGATATAGTTAGTTACTTTTTGGCTACAACTGGATGAAGCAAGTGCTTTCTGGGAATCTATTTGCATTTTAGTAATGAGGTATTGGATAATTTGGATCCTTAAAGTTCGTACTGAAATGTCCAGATGTTCTGATAAATGGTTTGACCCTGAATTGCTTGTCCTTAAGAGGAAATGTAGATCTGCAGAGAGATTATGGCAAAAACATATTGAAACAAAGGATAATTGGAGAGTATGAGACTATTGAAAAGAGAGAATTATTATTCAAAATTGGTTGAAGACAATTCTGTAGATACAAAATTGCTTTTTAAAATTCTAAGAGATTGTACAAATACAGAGGCTTGTACTGCTCCATCTACTATTAAAACACCTTCTGCTTCCCAGTTAGCTAATTTATTTTAACTCAAAAAATCTAAAAAATAAGAGAATCCTTTAAAGATGATGATATTTTTGATTTTTTGGATCCTAGTTTGGATTTTATCTCAGCAGACAGAATTTGGAGTGATTTTTCTCCGAGGACAAGCAGGCTGCATTATTCTCACACGTGGGATCGATGTCCGCGTCGGCACGGGAATCGGCGTTTTGCCATAGCAAAGAAGAAAAAACTTTGCTAGTGTCTTCTAGCGCACGTGCGCGGACTGACTTGCCGCGTGAGCATGTACCTCAGTTACTTTTTTTTTCGCAACAAGGTGCAGCAGGTTCCTCCTGTGCTCGTTCTGGCCAGGGAAAGAGTTCTTCTGAAGAGTGATTTTTATTCTCTACTTTGTTTTTCTTTAAAAAAGAGCTTAGGATCCTTTTTCTTGAATCCTCAGGCTTTTTTCCCAATCTTTCCTTTCTTTTTCGACGCAGCTGGGTTTTTCTCCTCATTTTCATGCCCCTTTTTATTGGCATAATCGAGTCTTTTGATTTCACCGGACCCGTTTTTCCTTCCATGTCATTGAGGCTTCAAACATCGTTCTCTGTGCAACCGGACAATCTCAGTTACCGATACCCATTCCTAGTGTATCCAGTGCCTTGGGCCCGACCACAGCCCAGCTGCTTGTGCTCTGTGTCTTCATATGAAGACGCGGACCCAAGTAGCTCGAGAACCCCAACACGAGAAACTTTTTGGGGCTCAGTCCAGTCCTTTGACGTCGGCATCGACATTGGTACCAAGGTCGGCAACATTGACATCGAGGGAAGCATAGACGTCAAGAGCAGAGGTAATGGCTGCTGAGAGACCAAGTTGTGCTGGGAGTAGTGAGGTGTCAAGTGGGTCTCCACCTGTCTCGAAGCCTCCTGCTATGCAGGCACCCCGGGACCGACCATCATCTGACCCCACCCCAAGGAGACATGAGGATTCCATGTTGTCCTCGTCAGCACCGAGGAGTCTTGGTGACGGACATCAAGCGAAGGCGAAGAAGCACCGTCTCCGATCTCCTTCGACACATGGTGCTGGGAGCTCTGGGGCATCGAAGGATTCGGCACCCGAGAAGCGTCAGCACCGAGAGGATTGCTCCCCCTCCATACAGGAGGTGCTGATGCGTCGGTCTCTTGGCAGCCCGGTACCTGCTCCTGAACCTCAACCAATTCTGCCACAGGCTGCTCCACCGGCCCCCCAGCCTTCTCCAGTTGCGGTTCTCGAGCACATCCGGGCCCTGCTTCCAGAACTTCTGGAAGAACTGCGCCAGTCTACTTTGGTGTCGTGGGTGCTTGTGCCTTCCTCGCCGCCTGCTGCAGTGACGTCTGGCCCTTTGCCTGCGGTGAGGTCCCTGTCAAGCAGCACCGGTGTCGGCTGCCACCCAGGTTGACTCCCCTTCGACGTCTGTAGAGGAAGCTTCACCGCAGTCCATGCAGTCGTCAGCTTCTCGACATCACCATTGAGGATGTCGATCCTCGGTGTCAAGGCAGGCTCAGTCTCTGAGCTCCCTTATGGAAGTGCTTTCCAATACTGAAGAGGAGTATTCGTGGGAGTCAGAGGAAAATCCCAGATACTTCTCCTCTGATGAGTCTTTTAGAATTCTCTCTGAACCTTCCCCTCCACCTGAAAGGAGACTCCTCCTGAGAGTCTCTCTTTTACATTTTTTGTCCCGGAAATGGCTATTAATATTCCATTCCCTATGGAGGTGGAGGATGAGCCCAGGGCTGAGATGCTTGAGGTCCTGGATTATCCCTCTCCACCTAAGGAGGCAGTGACGGCTCCTTTGCATAAGGTACTCAAGGAAGTCCTTATGCAAAACTGGTCGTTCCCTCTGTCTGCTCTCGTGATCCTGAAGAAGACCTATTCCCAATATCGGATCCACGGTGAACCTGGGTTGATAAGGTCTCAGTTACCACACAATTCCATAGTGGTGGACTCTGCCCTCAAAAGAGCCAAGTGTACTAGGAACTATGCCTTGACGCCCCCAGGCAGAGAAGCTAGGACCTTGGACTCTTTTGGGAGGAAGACGTATCAGGCCGCTATGCTCACTGCCCGTATTCAATCTTACCAGCTCTACACGAGCGTCCACTTGTGGAACTCAGTGATGGAGCTGTCTGTCTTGGTCAATGCCCTCCCTCCGGAGCAGGCCGAGCCTTTGCGCCAGGTGGTCAGGCAGCAGAAGGCGTGTCATAAATTCCTGGCCAGGGGAGCTTATGATACTTTTGATGTGGCATCCAGAATCGCTGCTCAGGGTATAGCGATGCACAAACTCTCATGGCTGCGTGTCTCTGACCTGGATCATTCGGTCCAGCAGAGGATGGTGGATGTACCTTGCTGGGGGGATAACCTTTTTAGAGTGAAGGTGGAAGATCTGGTTGGCCAGATCAAGAAGCACAGGTGCCTTCTGCTTCAGCCTCCTCAAGTAGGAGGTTTTTTTTTTTTTTTGGGGGGGGGGGGGGCGCGGAGTGCTCCGTATTCCTATGCTAGGCGTAGGTACACTCCAGTGTTCCAACAGTCTAGTCAGGTTCAGTCCCAGCATGCTCGTTCTCATCAACAGCGTGCGCCTAAGACCCCCCTGCTGCTTCCCAGCAAAAGCAAGGGATGGGCTTCTGACTGGCTCCAGCAAAGCATAGCCACAGTAAAAGTGTCCATACTGGACGACTTGCCGGTTGGAGGGAGGTTAATGTTTTTTCACCAAAGGTGGCCTCTCGTAACCTCTAACCAGTGGCGGGAGGCGGGGATAGTGCTGGGCGGACTTATAAGGTCTGTGCCAGAGCCGGTGGTGGGAGGCGGGACTGGTAGTTGGGAGGCGGGGATAGTGCTGGGCAGACTTACACGGTGTGTGCCCTGAAAAGGACAGGTACAAATCAAGGTAAGGTATACACAAAAAGTAGCACATATGAGTTTATCTTGTTGGGCAGACTGGATGGACCATGCACGTCTTTTTCTGGCGTCATCTACTATGTTACTATGTAACTCTCTGCCCTTCTAAAGGCCCATGCGGTCGAACCCGTTCCACCAGGGGAAGAAGGGCTGGGATACTATTCCAGGTACTTCCTTGTGCACAAGAAAACGGGGGGGGGGATGTGTCCCATCCTAGACCTAAGTGCTAGAGTTACTGGAGTTCGTAATAAATTACTCCAAGGCCCATCTCACTCCTGTTCAGAAATTGGAGTTCATTGGAGCACTACTGGACATGAAGGCAGCTCGGGCTTATCTCCCCAAGACAAGGGCAGACAACCTCCTGTCCCTGGTGTCCACAGTTCGAGCGTCTCAGCAGGTCACAGCGTGGCAGATGCTGAGACTCTAGGAGCTCATGGCCGCCACAGTTCATGTAACACCCATGGCACATCTACATATGAGATTAGCTCAATGGTCCCTAGCTTCCCAGTGGTATCAAGCTGCAGAGAATCTAGAGGATGTGACCCAACTGTCCACTGACTTTCGGAATTCTCTTCAGTGGTGGACAATCTGATCCAATTTGACCATGGGACGACCATTCCAAATTCTTCAGCCACAAAAAGTGCTGACGACGGATGCATCCCTCCTGGGATGGGGAGCTCATGTAGATGGGCTTCACACTCAGTGAACCTAGTCCTTCCAGGAAACCGCTCGTAATTCCATGAAGTTGATCTGAAGACCTATCTGGAACACTCTGAAGGCTTTCAGAGATCGGCTGTCCAACCAAATCATCTTGATTCAAACAATCAGGTTCTATTGAGTTCCTTCAATCTGGTGGATCATGAGATCTCATTAAGGATACTGAACGAACTGGGAATTACAGGGAAGGTGTATGACTGGTTCTTTGGGGTTTTTTTAATATCACAACTGTATAGTTAAAATTGTTGAAACACATTCTGAACAATGGCCTAATCCTCGTGAAGTGCCACAGGGTTCACCATTGTCTCCTCTCTTGTTTAATGTTTACTTGTATTCACTGGGGTATGTCTTAGAGAAATTGGGAGTCCACTTTTATAGTTATGCTGATGACATAACAATCATGATTCCTGTAAGTTCAATGGTAGTATCCTGTTCACTCTTACTACACTCTGGCTACTCTAGAATCATGGATGAAAATGTGTAAACAAGTTAAAGGCAGACAAAACAAAATTTTTATTGATTAGCCATTCAGCTATGGAAGAAGAGAATAATGCTAGAATTGATCAGATATGATATCAGTTTTCTCCATTTATAAAAGTTTAGGTATTCTACTAGACTCAAAGTTACCCTTTGATCCCCTTGATAATTTGTTGACACAAAAAGCTTTTTTTTTTTTTTACAATGCCTAACCTTAGGCGGGTGCGTAAATACTTTGAACAGGATCATTACTGTTTGTTAGTGCAGTCTTTGATACTGAGTATGTTAGATTATTGCAATATTATTTATCTTGGTGTTTCTAAGCAATTAATGGTTTGCAGACTATTCAGATTGGTTTACTCTTGGTTTACTCTTTTCTTTGATTGGTTTACTCTTTGAAGAAATCCGATAAGAGTATCTCAGTTCTTTATTAAGAGTCACTAGTACTGGTCTTTACAAGAGTACAATTTAAATGTTATTGTTTCATTTATAAAGTGATATATGGACTAGTACCATTATATTTATTAGATCATTTTGTTTTTATTAGAAAAATTAGAACTACAAGATCATTAACCTTATTTACTTTTCCTTCTTTAAAAAAAATGAAAAGATTTAGATTGTTCGACACTTTATTCTCATTTCGAGCAGCCCGTCTTGAAAAAGACGTTTTAACCCCACTGCTCCTTCGAAACTTATTACTTTTTTCAGAAATGTATCACTCAATCTAAAATTTAGGTAGGAGTTATTTATGTAGATTCCTGGAGATGACTAGCTTCTTATATTGTGATCTGCCTCGAACCATTATTTTCTCTGTTTCTAATTTCATGATTTAGTTATAAACAGTTGTTTGTTTCTTGTCAGTTTGTTGTTTTCTATGACTTCCAACCCCCTTCCTCTCTGATTGTAGTTCTGAGGATGAACCCCCCCATTCTTAGTACCGGGGGAGGCGCCATCTCATCTCTTGCAGATTGCTTGGGCTGCCCCTGTATCTACTCTATGCACTAATTCCAAAATCTTGACTGATTTGTGGCCAGTGGACTCAGAAATACATGAAACAGAATTGGTGACAAAGCTGACCCTTGTGGAACATCACTGGACAGTGTATTGTGATTGAGCAATAGAGGAACCTGCCAAAACTGCAAACATTCTTTCAGACAATCCAAAATTATACCACTAATACCAATAGATTGTAATGTAGACCAGAAGGGAAATGTAAAACAGCAAGGGCTATATGACCACTATCCAAAATACTGAGCTTTACTAAAAAAGCTGCCAGTATGGTCTAAGTACTGTGCCTTACATGAAATCTTGATTGTCTAGGGTGCCCAGATATAGCCAAATGGCAAGCACTGAATATTACAAGTACCATTACCATCCAAATCTTAGCTTGCAGTGAAAAAAACAAAACACTGATAAGAACATAAGCATTGCCATATTGGAACAGACCAAAGGTCCGTCAAACCCAATATCCTGTTTCCAGCAGTAGCTAATCCAGCTCACAAGTACCTGTCAATATCCCAAAAGAGTAAAACAGTTTTTATGCTGCTTATCCTAGAAATAAGCAGTGGATTTTCCCAAGACCATCTTAATAATGGCTTATGGACTTTTAGGAACTTGACAGAACCTTTTAGAGTTTAATTGTTTATTGAGTTCAGAAATATTTTTTCTCATTTGTTTCAGATTTACTACTTAGCTTAGTCCTTGTATTTTTGGAAAGAGTAAACAAACTATTCATGTCTACCCGTTCTGCGGTATCGTGTCTCCCCTCAGTTGTGTCCATATCTCCATCTCCAGCTGAAAGTTGCCCGGTTCTAACATGCACACATTTACACCAACTTTGTGCTGGATCTGGGTGACTCTGTTGCTTTTATAAAATTGATTTCTCACTTAGGGCCTGATTTTATAACAGGACATTTGTGTCTTTAAATATCCATTTAAAGTTAGCTGGATAATATTCCACTGAATATCAGCCACATTGTTAAAGAAGTTATGGGGTGGTGTATTAAAGCAATAGTTCTTCCAGAGGCGGTGCTTATGATTTTTGGGAAAGTCACTTTGTTGTCCATTGCTTAGGTTGAGCGTTCCAGTGATGGTTTATTTACTTATGACATTTTTTTTTACCCCACATTAGCCCGAGAGTGACTCGGGTTCAATGTGGCTTACATAACAAACAATTAAATGAATGATACATATTAAAATTACATAAACAAATATATTTGGTGAATTAACCTGGATGCAACTGTTCTTAACAAAGAAGTGAAGATGAATAAATATGGGTACAATTAGGGTTAGATAGGATTAGGGAGGAAAGAAGAAATGAAATTAGTTTTATGAATGGATAATGTTCAAATAGAATTCTTTGCTTTCTGAAAGGCTAAATTGAAAAAAATTAGTTTTCAGTAGTTTGTGAATTTAATTGTTTTTGGTAGAGAATTTATTTATTTTATTTATTATCTCATTTGTACCCCACAGTTTCCCAACAATGTCAGGCTCAATGTGGCTTACAATGCACCACAGAGGCGCAGGCGCCAATGTAGTAAAATGAAACTAATACAGCAAACCTACAAGAGATAATGGGGAAGAATAGGAATGGATGGAGATAGAGGGCAAATTGTGAAGGAAGAGGGAAGTGGAATATGTCCAAATGTCTTTAGGTCGTTGTGTTTCCAGCAGTGGAGTCACTGGGAGAGCCCGCAGGGTAGGCACTTCTGAATAACATGGTCTTCAGTTATTTCCGGAAAGTTAGATGATCTGTAGTGGTTTTGATGGACCTCGGCAAAGAGTTCCAAAACTGAGTCCCAATGAAAGAGAAGGAGGTAGCGTAAGCAGTCTTGTACTTGACTCCATTGCAGTTCGGATAGTGAAGAGTAAGATACGAGTGGGAGAGCCAAATGTTAGTATCTTGATATGAGAAATTGGCATTGTGAATTTTATAGATTATATTCCTACAAATAGGGAAATGCAGAATGAGATATTCTCTGGATGATGATACGGCATTACATGGGGGTAATTCATTGAGATTGTTCATATATAATGGAATAGAACCATATAGAATTTTGTGAATAAAAACACAGAACTTGAAAGGTATTCTGTCTTTTATTGGTAACCAGTGTTTATCATTTCTGTTGTACATGAATTGTACCTTGTCTTGAGCATGGGTTTGGAAAGGTGAGTAGCATAAAACAAAAATCCATATTTTATCTTGTTCAAACACACAGTATACTTCCACCCTGTGGACAGACTAATTACTCTCAATGATAGTGTTGCAGTTAATCTTACCTGTTTTTGTTTAACAGGTTATACAATTCTAAAGTCTGATATTTTAATCCGTATCAGAGACGAGGATGAGCATTATATCAGCGATCAGGATGAGCCACAGAAGCATGAATGCCATAATGGTCCCACCACAAGTAGGAAATATTTATTCAGCAAATTTGTATTTAAGAATATTTCTGTGTTGAAAGAAGTGTGATGATTTTCTATCCACAGTTAGAATATTTTTCTTTCCTTAGATGCTTTTTTTGTGGTTTCTTATTCAAGCCCACTATATTTCTCAAAGTCAGTGATTGGCTTAGGCTAACTTGATGCTTTAGATGTATTTGAAAATAGAAATCTGATCCGGTACTAATATGTTTACACCCTTGTGCAAAACATGGATCCGAAGAATTACCAACAAAAAAATGTTTCCAGAATTAAAATCTAAGTCCTAGACTTATTTGGTAGCCTGACACCTAGCAGGTAGTATCATGAGACTACCTCTAGGGACTGGACTTGAGGCCATCATTTTAACTGAAGGACCACTGAGCACCATGGAATCCTGCCCCCCCCCCCCCCCCGACTATTCACCAGGAAGATCCCCTGTAGGGGGGGGTGGGGGGGGGGGGGGGGGGAAAGGGATAGGGATCTCTTATTAAAAACACAGATTGCTGGGATTCTGGACAGAGCTAGTAGGTGGTTAGTGACTCAACTGTTTGAGGACGTGCTAAGGCAGAGTTGGACTGAGGCAGATGCTTTTTATTTTCCCCTTTTCTGTGGAATTCTCTTCCCCTTATCCCTCTGTGCTGAGCAGTCTTTTAAAACTTTTAAGCTTTTATTGAAAACATGGCTTTTCAAAAAGGCCTTCTTTCTAGATTAGGCCAGTTTGTTCCAGCTTTCCCTGTGGATTGTCCCTGTTGCCTGTTGGTTGTCCTATCCTTGTTCTTCCTTCACTGATTCTCGAGTATATCTGGTACAATTATCTTTCCTATCCAATGATATTGTAGTTCCTTTCCTCCTATTTTTGTGTTTTATTTTGAAATTATAAACTGCTGTGATCTACCAGTTAGGTATGGTGGTATAGGAAATAGAACAAAAAATAAACCATAGATTGGGGTGGAGCTAGAGAAGCGTGGGATGGGCAAAATTAGGTTGAAGGGGGATCCCCTATATCAGTGGTAAAGGGACAGTAAGGGCACTTTTTAACACAACAGGGAAGAACCTGTAGGAGTGGCAGTAATTCACCACCTAGTAGTAGAGCAGAGATTTGCAAGTAAGAAATTATATTGTGCAAGTAAGAAATTATTTGTGCACTCTGGATGTTTGGTTCACGTCTCATAATGAACTAATCGGGGTTCATTCTCCTAATATATGTATGTGCTACCATAAAACATGTAGCACATAGAGATAATAGGAACATTTATATGAACAAAGAACTATTTACAAGAGAAATGTGCAAACAAATGAATAAAAACAGAAACAAACAGTAATGTGAAACATTTAGAAAGTCACAGAACACAAGTAAAATATCAATTTTTTAAAATTCTATATGGAACTAATCAGGTCTTAGCTAGAACAAACACACACAACTCCCTATGGCTCACAATTAGGCCACCTAAAACAATTGCAGAGCTTTACTTAGTTATGTCCTATGAAATCTAGTCAGATGTTTATGCCTTTTATATCATTCTGATAATCACTGTCCGATGTCTTGATAACATCGTGCTAGATGATTGGTTGAGTCTTGTATGGTATGGTTTGCAAAACCACAAGAATATCTTTCAATGTCACTCTTGATGCTTTTCTCGGAACTCTGGGCTTCGAACATCCTGGGGCAATGTGGCAAAGAGCCTTACATATTTCATAGTCATGCATGAGGAGATTACCCAACAGACAGGCATACAAAAGTCTTTGTTAGTAGAGTTCTAATTGCAGCAAAGGTCTCTGTATTGTGAAGCACCGAGTATGTAAAGCACTGAGTACTGCAGATTTGATGACATGTGATTATAATATCATAGGTATATTGAATCAACCTCCGGTAATGTACTACTAGCGGCAGGGGTCTTACGCCTACAGACCCCTTTACTGTGTATCATCTATGCACACTGAATACACTCCAGTAACTATGTACCAAAAACTAAAAATAAAAAAAATAATGCACACCAAAATAATACAATTTATGAAACAGACTAGTATTCTGGAATTACATGCAGGTACTTACACACTTAACCTCCCAGTCATCCTTAGCTCCTCAGTCCAGCATCTTTCTGTTGGCTATATTAACAGTGGTAACAACAGTGTGACAGAAACCATATAGTCACTGACATACCTATCTTTGTTTTTGATAGGTTGCCAAATGGCCACCAGTCTTCAGCTCTGCTAGCCTTTAGTTTAGTTTACTAATGAGTTTGGAATATGTATTTGTACCTAATGGTTAGAGCAGTGGCCTGAGATCCAGGGAAGCCAGGGTTCAAATTCCAATGCTAGAGATCTTGGACAAGTCACTTATCCCTCCATTGCCTCAGGTACAAACAGATTGTAAGCCCACAAGATAATACCTACTGTACCTGAATGTAACTTGCCTTGAATTACTACTGAGACAGGTGTGACATAAATCCAAACTCCAGAACCAGACATTGTGAAAAATTGTACAAAGCACTACAAATGTCATTCAGGGCTTACAGAGCATTTCTACCATACTATAACAGCACTAATTTCCAGGTGTCACACATCCATGGCCTACCTTAACATTCTAGTGGGCAGTAGACAATCCGTACACCTATTTATTTATTGCGTTTGTATCCCACATTATCCCACCTATTTGCAGGCTCAATGTGGCTTACAGAGTTTTGTTATAGTCGTTACAGGATATAAAATACAATTGGTAGTAAACAAAGAATAAGCAAGGGAAGAGAGAAGGAGGTGTTAGGGAGGATAGTATAGAAGGTGGACTATCATAGCTGGGTGGAAAATTAAACAAGCTGAGTTAGTATAAAGTGATCCAACCCAGACATTCAGTGCTAACTGAAAGCCTGGTCTCTTTCACGCATGTAGAGAGGCCCCTACCCAATGTAGTTTTAAGTAACCACAGACTTAAAATAGAAATATGTACATGCAAATTAAATGGAACTCTCAAGAAGCCAGACTCTGCACATAGTACGACACCAGTGAAAGAGATATAGTGACACATGTTCCCATGTACTGTGCAAAATAAAAAGTCAGCGCTTTCCGACTCATGGCAGTGTCCTATTGTGGATTAAAAACTGGCTAAAGAATAGAAAACAGAGAGTAGGGTTAAGTGGTCAGTATTCTCAATGGAGAAGGGTAGATAGTGGGGTTTCCCAGGGACCGCTGCTTTTTAACATATTTATAAATGACCTAGAGATGGGAGTAACTAGTGAGGTAATTAAATTTGCTGACGACACAAAGTTATTCAAAGTGGTTAAATCGCAAGATGATTGTGAAAAATGACAAGAGGACTTTATGAGACTGGGAGTCTTGTTTAAATGGCAGATGACGTTTAATGTGAACAAGTGCAAAGTGATGCATGTGGGAAAGAGGAACCCGAACTATAGCTACGTAATGGAAGGTTCCACGTTAGGAGTCACCGATCAAGAAAGGGATCTTGGCGTCGTCGTTGATGATAAAAGGAATCTTGGTGTCATTCTTGAAGATAAGTTGAAACCCTCTGCTCAGTGTGCTGCGGTGGATAAGAGAGCAAATAGAGTATTAGGTATTATTAGGAAAGGAATAGAAAACAAAAATAAGCCGCATTGAGCCTGCCATGAGTGGGAAAGCGCGGGGTACAAATGTAACAAAAATAAATAAAAAATAATGCCTTTGTATCAGTCCATGGTGCGACCACACCTCGAATATTGTGTTCAGTTCTGTTCACTGCATCTCCAAAAAGACAAGTCCATAGACCGCTATTAAATGGACTTGGAAAAATTCCGCATTTTTAGGTATAACTTGTCTGGAATGTTTTTACGTTTGGGGAGCGTGCCAGGTGCCCTTGACCTGGATTGGCCACTGTCGGTGACAGGATGCTGGGCTAGATGGACCTTTGGTCTTTCCCAGTATGGCACTACTTATGTACTTATGTACTTATATAGTGGAATTAGAAAAGGTACAGAGAAGGGCAACGAAAATGATAAAGGGGATGGGACGACTTCCCTATGAGGAAAGGCTGAAGCGTCTAGGGCTTTTCAGCTTGGAGAAAAGATGGCTGAGGGGAGATATGATAGAGGTCTATAAAATGAGTGGAGTGAAACGGGTAGATGTGAATCGTTTGTTTACTCTTTCCAAAAATACTAGGACTAGGGGCATGCGATGAAGCTACATAGTAGTAAATTTAATACAATCAGAGAAAATATTTCTTCACTCAGTGTGTAAGTAAACTCTGGAAATTGTTGCCAGAGAATGTGGTAAAGGCGGTTAGCTTAGCGGGGTTAAAAAAAGGTCTGGATGGTTTCCTAAAGGAAAAGTCCATAGACTGGACTTGGAGAAAATCCACTTCTATTTCTGGGATAAGCAGCATAAAATGTATTGAACGTTTTCGGGTTCTTGCCAGGTATTTGTGACCTGGATTGGCCATTGTTGGAAACAGGATGCTGGGCTTGATGGACCTTTGGTCTGTCCCAATGTGTCCCAGTGGTTAGGGTGGTGGACTTTGGTCATGGGGAACTGAGGAACTGAGTTTGATTCCCACTTCAGGCACAGGCAGCTCCTTGTGACTCTGGGCAAGTCACTTAACCCTCCATTGCCCCAGGTACAAATAAGTACCTGTACACAATATGTAAGCTGCATTGAGCCTGCCATGAGTGGGAAAGCGCGGGGTACAAATGTAACAAAAATAAAAAATAAATAAAATAAATACTTATGTACTAAGTGCTTGTCTGGCCAGGCTGGAAATTGGTTAACATTTAGTGGTCTTGTAATGAATCCTAGTAAAACCTACTATTTGTGAATTGGTAATGTGTTTCCAAAGGCATTATTATCAGTAAAACATGTGCCTTTCTTTTGAGTTTTCTGGACTATTGTAAAGTTTTATATGTGAGTTTACTCACTATTCTGTTAAAGAAATTACAAATTATCCAGAATGCAGCAGCTAGATTATTGCTAAGAGGGAGAGTGCTAGACTGTTTTTGAATCAACTACGTTGGCTTCATGTGAAGGAAAGGGTTTATTTTAAACTATTAACATTTGATTTATAAGGTGTTACATTGTCAAAGGCCAGCATATACTTATTACCTACCGTTTTTTTCGGACTATAAGACTCACTTTTTTCCTCCCAAATTTGGGAGGAAAATGTTGGTGCGTCTTATAGTCCGAATGTAGTAACCCCCCCCGTTACAGGCATCTCCCTCCGTTAAAGGCATCCTCCCTCCCTCCGTTACAGGCACACCCGCTCTTGGCTACCACACCTCTCCCTCCGTCGGAATTTTAAAACTCCTCACCTCGTTGGTGTGACTCGCGGTAGCAGCAGCGCTTCAGCGTGCATGTTGCTCGGCGATCTTCACTCAGCCTTCTCTCTCTCAGCTCTCGCGGGACCAGAGAGCTGAGAGAGAGAAGGCTGAGTGAAGATCGCCGAGCAACATGCACGCTGAAGCACTGCTGCTACCGCGAGTCACACCGACGAGGTGAGGAGTTTTAAAATTCCGACGGAGGGAGAGAGGGGGGTGTGCCTGTAACGGAGGGAGGAAGGGGGTGCCTGTAACGGAGGGAGGGTGCCTGGAACAGGGAGGGGTGCCTGTAACTATTTTTCGGACTATAAGATGCCCTTTTGTTTCCTCCAAATTTGGGAGGAAAACCTAGGTGCGTCTTATGGTCCGGTGCGTCTTATAGTCCGAAAAATACGGTATATACCTAACTAACCGCTGTGTGATAAGGTCAAGGTAACCTACTTCAAGCGCTTGGTGTGGATGTTGTAAGAAAAGCAGGATGACAAAGGCTTTTCAAGTAATTGAACCGAAGCTGTAGAACAGACTTCCTGTAGAGTTGAGATTAGAAACAAATCTGATGATATGTAGGAGAAAGTTTTGTTCCCTTACTAAATTTGATAATAATTACGAAGGAAAGTATAGGTTTTATTTTGTTATATCGTTAACTTGTTTTTATTCTAGCTCTTTCTATTCCTGTGTTTCTGACTTTTATTGTGTAAATGTGTGTAAACTATTTTGAATGATGATCTTTGATCAGGAAAATGGTATAAATGCAAGCGTATTTGGACCCTGTACTGTCTGACTAGAATCTGCCATCACATCACTCCTTGCATTACTAGACTTCATTAAAACTAATCAGGATCAAGGAAATGTCTTGCAAATCTCGCTGGATCTTTCTGTAGCCTTCGTTCATATGCTGTTCTAGCCTTCATAGGTCATCTTAGTTGGGTGTATCTGGGCCTGCTCACTCTTGGTTTCAATCCTATCTCAAGAATCGTACCTTTAAGGTTCATTGGCAGAAGTCATTTTCTACCCCACATTCTGTTCCCTATAGTGTTCCTCAGGGATCTATTCTTGGA
The DNA here is from genome assembly GCF_901765095.1 of Microcaecilia unicolor. Lineage (NCBI taxonomy): Eukaryota > Metazoa > Chordata > Amphibia > Gymnophiona > Siphonopidae > Microcaecilia > Microcaecilia unicolor. Next base: position 2,043,004 of record NC_044044.1, on the reverse strand, counting down.
CCTGTAATTTTCAATGACCAAGCGAAGGAACCCGATCCGAACCGGATCTGACTGACGGGAGAGCCGTTACCACCCCATACAAGGGAGAGGCAAGTGAACCTCTTCCCATGAGGAGCCAGTGGCGGCAGAACTTATCAACTACCCTAACTGGCTCATCGGGATCAACTGGCTCAATTACTCCCCTTAAAGCCACCCCACCACTTGTCTCCTACCTCCAATCATCGAAACACTTTAAATCCCAGATTCATAGGAAAAACATCTGAGCATCTAACTGTGAGTAAACTAATGATCCACAGGAAAAACACCTGCACATCAAAATGTGAGCAAGCTAAACACTTACAACCAATTAACCCGCTCATCAACATAACAGAACTGTAGAAACACTTCAGATCTCCATAAACACTATCCTAAGGACAAAGCCCAACAACATAACCACCAAAGCGGTCACCTAGTAGCCCAAAGAGAACCACTACCACAATGAACACCATCAAATTACTCCTAATAGTATACTTCTTATCCCTGATCCACTATACACTAACCACCCCTCTCACAGAAGCCAATATCATACCCAAAATACACAACATCAATAGACTGCCCAGATATAACACATCCTACCAAACGAACAATAACCAAAACAATGGAAGACCTTCAATATGAGGACAAAATCAACACAAAGGAAAGAAAAATCACAACAAACCCATACTACAAGAGAATAGACAATTAACAAAAATCAATATAACCTCGAAAACAGCAGACCCCTACCAAAAAATTAAGGTGGGATACATAAACGCCAGATCAGCAGTTAACAAAACAATAATAATAGCAGACTAGATCACGTCAGACAACCTTGACCTATTACTTATTACCGAAACCTGGATCCACAATCAGAAGGATCCCATAATCCTTGATCTATGCCTCCCAGGCTTCAAAATCACCCACTGGACAAGAAAAGAAAAAAGAGGCGGAGGCATAGCACTAATCCACAGAACTCATTTCACCATAGAAACCTTTACCGAGTCCATAACACCCCTACTTGAAATCGCCTCAGTTAGAATCCAGCATTCAACCCTACTTGACCACCTAAACTGTATATTGTTTTACAGACCACCAGGGAACTGGTATGTCTGCCAAACACACTTCATGGACTTTATATCAAACACCTGTGTATCTAACTCCAACTTACTTATAATAGGTGACATAAACCTACACCTGGAAGACCCCAACTCTACCAATGCATGGGAATGCATGGAATTCCTCCAATTTTGGGGCCTTAACTGGTCACATATGCAAGCAACCCATGTCAAGGGGCACACACTCAACCTTATTACCTATAAACTGACTTCTGACCTGTACCTAATACCATCAGATACAAAATGGACTGATACACCATGGTTAGACCACCACAAATTAAATATATCCCTACAATGGCGAAAAAAAGGCTCACACCATACACATGAGCGCACAACTTACACCATAAGAGGCCAAGTAGACTCTGTAATATTTTGGCAACAGATATAGAACAACGAATGGGCAGCACAAACGGACTTGATACACTATCTCCTAAACTGGGATGACAGATGCAGAAGCATATTAGATGGTATAGCACCACTACAAACAAGAACCTCACGTAGACACAACTCGATACCATGGTATAATGAAGAACTGAAAAAACTAAAAACACAAACCAGGAGGCTTGAATGAGCATGGACAAAAATAAAGGACGCACACACATATAACGCTTGGAAACAAATGCAAAGAAAATACAAATATGCAATAAGACAAACTAAAGGTTCTTACTACAAAACCAAGATAGGGCCAGACTACAAAGACACGCATAAATTATACCAACTTGTGAACAAATTACTATAAAGACACGCATAAATTATACCAACTTGTGAACAAATTACTAGATACCACATTGGTTACCACAACCAACACAGACGCACCATCCGCAGACAAACTCGCTAAATATGTCAACGACAAAATTGCAAACCTACACACTACATTACCACAGGACACCACTGACAATGAAAAATTCATGGACTGCATAGACCCAATCCTTGGAGAATACCCAGTAGACTGAATCTGGATAAACTTCACCTTCTTCACCGAAGAAATCGTAGCACAAGTGATCAACAGGTTCGCCAAATCCCATTGCAAACTGGACACATGCCCCAACTACCTAAGAAAATCAGCCCCTCAACACTTAATATTAGATCTCACATCACACCTAAACTACATGCTGCAACATAGACTCTTTCCTAAGGACAAAGGCAATATACTACTCACCCCAATACCTAAAGATCCAAAGAAAAAGGCAAATGAAATCACCAACTATCGCCCGGTAGCATCCATCCCCCTGGTAGTCAAACTGTTGGAAAACATGGTAACCAAGCAACTTACCGACTACTTAAACAAATTCTCAATATTGCACGAATCACAATCAGGATTTCGCTCCAACCACAGCACCGAAACAGTAATAATCGCTCTCCTAACCAAATTCAAACAAGAAATTGCAACAGGCAAAAGTGTACTCTTACAACAATTCGACATGTCTAGTGCGTTTGATATGGTAAACCTACTAAACATCCTAGAATATTTCGGGATTGGGGGAAGGGTACTTAGCTGGATCAAGGGATTCCTTACCACAAGAACTTACCAAGTGATATCAAACTCTAATATATCATCACCATGGAAACCAGAATGTGCAATGCCCCAAGGCTCACCACTATCGCCGACCCTCTTTAACCTAATGATGACCCTACTTGCCAGATCCCTAACCAAGGCTTCAACCCCTACATCTATGCAGATGATGTCACGATATACATCCCGTTTAAACACGATCTAACAGAAATCACAAACAAAATCGAACTCAGCCTGCAAATCATGACCTCATGGGCAGACACATTTCAATTAAAACTCAACGCAGAAAAAAACACATTGTCTCATCATATCATCACAATACAATACATACAAACCCACCAGTATAAACACCCCAGATTACACGCTTCCTGTCTCAGACAATCTGAAAATTCTCGGAGTCACCATTGACCAAAACCTTATGCTAGAAAGCCAAACGAAAATTACAACAAAAAAATGTTCCACTCAATGTGGAAACTCAAACGAGTAAAACCTTTCTTCCCGAGGGAAATATTCCGCCACCTGGCACAATCAATGGTGCTAAGTCACAGAGAGGCATATTTTCAAAGCACTTAGCCTTCCAAAGTTCCATATGTTTCTGTAAACATCAGTTCCTACAACCCTGGGTGTTCCCAGACTTTTGGAAATCAGAAACATACCAACTTGGTGGTAATCAGCCTTCCTTGTAGATGACTAGCTTTACAGGCAGGTTGCTGGTAGTAATGTTCTTCTTGGTAAGCCCTTGATCTGGGATCAAGATATTGGCACTGAACTGAGCGAGATAGGGAAAGCTGTCTCTCTCTGTATCTCACATTTGCCTCATTTATTTTCTGTCTTATCAGTGGTGACCTTTAAATCATAATAGCGTTCTTTATCTGATCTGGATCTGATTTCTAGAGATTATGATAACCACAGGAATATATGTAATGTCACTTGAAAATTCCTGCATAGTTTAGATGCAAGACAGTTATTTTTAGATGGAAGACTTGTCCATTCGTTCCCCCCCCCCCCCCCCCCCCCCCAGATGTATGGTAGACCGGGACCGATTCTCAGAAGACTGTATTTGTGAGGAGCTAGCTAAACTAAAAGTAGACAAAACGATGGGGCCTGATGGGATACATCCGAGGGTACTAAAGGAACTCTGAGATGTTCTAGCGGCTCCACTGACAGACCGCTTCAACACTTCCTTAAGAGTCTGAAGTGATCCCGGAGGACTGGAGAAAGGCGTATGTGGACCCTCTACACAAGAGCGGCAGTAAGGAGGAGGTTGGGAATTACAGACCTGCCAGTCTGACCTCAGTGGTGAATAAACTAATGGAAACGCTTCTAAAGTGAAGGATTTTATTCATTTATTTATTTGGTGCATTTTTACCCCACATTTTCCCACATAAGCAGGCGCAACGTGGCTTACATTAAGTCAAGAGGATACAATTCAATACAGAGATAGCACAGAAACAGAATGTGACAGGAGGGGAAGGTACATGGGATGACACGGGTAAATGACAGGGGTGAAGAGCCAACAAGAGATAGAGGTTAAACAGAGGAGTAGCCAGGGGGATAAGCCTTGGTGAATAAGAAGGTTTTTAAGGTCTTCTTGAACTGATGATGGTCAACGAGCTCCTTAAGCTGCCGTGGCAGAACACTCCAGGATTGTGGACTGATGTAGGGGAAGGACGAAGCATAAAGAGTCTTGTATTTTACATTCCTGCAGGTGGGGTAATGAAGATTGAGGTAGGTCCTTGCAGATCTCAGGGCATTTCTAGAGGGCAGATCGATTAGAGTAAGCATGTATTCAGGGGCTTCACCATAAATTATCTTGTGTGTAAGTGAACAGATTTTAAATGTAATACGGTCTTTGACAGGGAGCCAGTGTAGTTGAATACGGAGTGGCTGAGCAGGAACAAAGTGAGATTTCCCCAGGATAAGTCTTGCAGCCGTGTTTTGATCATGAGGATTCTCAAATCAATTGGTCTGCAGGACCCGAGGCAAGTCATGTCAGATAAAGCTGATTGGTTTCTTTGACTGGGTGACCAAACAGTTGGATGTGGGAGGGGTGCTAGATGTGGTGTACTTGATTTTAGCAAAGCCTTTGACACGGTTCGGCGCAGGTGACTGATAATAAACTGGATGCCCTCAGTATGGGACCCAAAGTGACTGACTGGGTTAAAACCTGGTTAAATGGAGCTTGCTCTGGAGAAAGGGATGTTATCGGTGGTGTGCCGCTGGGATCGGTCCTCGTGCTGGCTCTTCTTAACATCTTTGTGAGTGATATTGCGGAAGGGCTGTCTGATAATGTTTGTCTCTTTACAGATGATACCAAACTATAATAGGGCGGACACCTAGGAGGGTGTGGATGGCATGAAGAAGGATCTAGTGAAGCTTGAAGAGTGGTCTGATAATTGGCAACTAAGATTTAATGCTAAGAAATATAGGGTCATGCACTTGGGTTACAAGAATCCAAGGGCACGATACAATATAGGGGGTGACGTGCTTCTGTGTACGAAAGAAGAGTGGGACTTGGGGGTGATTGTATCTGATGACCAAACAGGTAGAAAAGGCGACGGTCAAAGCCAGAAGGATGCTTGGGTGCATAAGGAGAGGGGTGACCAGCAGGAAAAAAGAGGTGATAATTCCCTTGTATAAGTCTCTGGTGAAGCCCCATTTAGAGTACTGCGTGCAATTCTGGGGACTGCACCTACGGAAAGATATAAACAGGATTGAGTCGGTCATAAAACACAAAGTGATAGGCTCATGAACCTCAACATTTATATGCTGGAAGAGAGGCAGGAGAGAGGGGATATGATAGAGGTGTTTAAATACCTCAATTACAGGAGATGAGCCTTTTTGAAATGAAGGAAAACCCTGGAATGAGTGGGCATATGATGAAATTAAGAGGCAATAGACTTAGGAGGTGGAGGTTGTGTAGACAGACTGTGTCAGAATTTAAGATAGCGTGGGAAGGGCACGTGGGAACCCTTAGGAAAAGGAGGAGTTAGTGGGTACTAAGGAACGGCAGACTGGATGGGATTTTAGCCCTTATCTGCTATCATGTTTCTATGTTCAGGCACTTTCTTCTTTAGGATGAAAAGTAAAGCATAGGGTTTTCCAGCACATTGTAAAGCCAAAGACAACATTATCGAATGTTATGGAAAGGGGGGGGGGGGGTTCCCCCCACGTTTTCCAAACCTGTAAAAGTGTTACTATAAAAACATCCTAGCCCTAAGAGGTTTAATGTCACTAACAAAACAGAATGAAAAAAAGATTGATCTGAAATGATAAACTTAAAAATAAAAAAGCTAAGGGAGAGGAATAAGAAGTGTTCTATATAGTAACATAGTAAATGACTACTACTACTACTTAACATTTCTAAAGCGCTACTAGGGTTACGCAGCGCTGTACAGTTTAACATAGAAGGACAGTCCCTGCTCAAGGAGCTTACAATCTAAAGGACAAATGTACAGTCAGTCAAATTGGGGCAGTCTAGATTTCATGAATAGGTATAAAGGTTAGGTGCCGAAGGCAACATTGACGAGGTGGGCTTTGAGCAAGGATTTGAAGATAGGTAGGGAGGGGGCTTGGCGCAAGTTTATTCCAAGCATAGGGTCCATCCAGTCTGCCCAACAAGATAAACTCATTTTACATGGTATGTGATACTTTATATATATATATATATATATATATATATATATATATATATATATATATATACCCGAGTTTGATTTGTCCTTGCCTTTCTCAGGGCACAGACCATAGAAGTCTGCCCAGTACTGTTCTTGTACTGTACACTGGCTGCCATCTTACTGCTCCATCAGCATCCAAAACATGAAAATCTTTCAGATTCCTGGTAAAAATTAACACTACTCTCCTGTATACAAAAAAAGAAAATCCATTCAGGCTAGTAAAACTAAAAATCAGCATTGTGCCTCAGCTGCAAAACAAACAATAAAAAAACAATTCTTCCCACCCTATGGGGTGATTGGCACCTGCCCTAGGTTAAGGCTCAGTAAATTTATTGCTTTGCTTTTAATGTAGGGAATTATTATCCTGTTCTGACAGTTATACTTTCTTGTCTCATTTTCTGGTAATGTTCTATCCACTCTCAAAACCTGATTGTGATATTAAATTGTTTTGAGGCTGGAAGATATAAACTAGCAACATTTATGATTTACAATTATTAGTTTGGGGAATGTGTTGGAAGCTATGAGACTTCATTCCCATTTAATCAATTTAACATTTGCTAATGGCATTTTTATGGCACAATAATTCTGTAGACTTAACGCATTCTGTTCATTCAGTCAGTGACACTGTCAGCTACTTATGCCCAAGTCGTCATTTTGTGAATGGCTTGGAAATATCCATCTTAAATCCTAGCACCACATTTGAGAACTTTGTAGTTTGGCAAGAAGAGATAAGATGTTACATAGATACAGTATGTAAAAGCCAGTTGTAGTAGAAATGGAGTTGTCATAATTTATTCAAGCCTGTCATCCAGGTAATTAGGATTGCGCTTCTGGTTAGTTTAATAAGCAAATGACTCCAAACAGTGTGCACAATTTCCGATATGAGAGCAAAGAAAAAAATAAATAGAGCAGCCTTTTTGCTGACCTACATATACAGATAGCAGCTGAATATTACTGACTATTTGCATATTTAGGTGGATTGATCACACTCTGTACTTGCTCTGATTCGACACTAAGAATTTTCAGCAGCACTATGGGCTAGATTCTGTATATGGTGTCTGAAAAATCTGCATGGAAAAATATTACGCCTAGGCATATTCTTTAAAGTATGCCTAAATTTTATAGAATAGACTTAAATTTCCGCTCAGTGGCTAAATTTGGTTCCGTCCATTTAGGCCATGTTTTACTTGGTATAAATCCCAATGTCTGAGGGTTCTTTTTACAAAGGTGCACTAGCATTTTTAGCACATGCTAAAAATAAACACGTTAGTCATCCATATATTTCTATAGGCGTCAGCCATTGCTTAGTGCGCGCTAATGATTAGTGCAACCAAAAACCGCTAGTGTATCTTATAAAAGGACCCCTAAATTAGGCGCAGTTCGGGTGTATTCTATTTTAGATATATAGGTGCATAGATTTTAGAAACGCCCACATCCCGCCCATAGCCACGTCCCCTTTTCAACTATGCGACTTAGAATTTAGATGCACCACGTTATAGAATACACTTAGCGAGTTGTGTGCATAAATCTTAATGGCAGTCAGTGCTGATAGTTGCTTGCTAACATCCAATTAACAGCGCTGATTAGCTAGTTAACCAGTTAAGTTATGCGCATTGTTATAGAATACACTTCAGTTTCTGTGCGGATTTTCAGGCGCCATATATAGAATCCAGGAGTATATGTATAGCACCACTGAAAATTCATGGGTAGGGCACTTAAACATTTAGCAGCCACCACTGAACATAAAGTGCTTTTGAATATTTGCCCGATAAATATTTTCCTTTATAGAAGTATTCTCTATGGAAGTTGAAAACCTGTGTTAACTGAAGTAACATTTTATTTATGGTGACTGTAAATATTTCTAGAAAATTGATTACAATTGCTAACATTTTGTCTTAATATTGATGACTTAAAAATGTTCAGAGGTGCCAGCAGTGGACAATTTTTATAAGCAAGTTTCTTTATTAACAGGCATTCCACTTAACAGACCTGACATTTTGTTAAGAATTAAGCAAGAAGAGGAAGATGATAATTTCAAAGGCAATCTGGAATCAGATAGTACAAGTGAGTAAGAATTCATACGTACAGATGTTTAAAACAAAGTACTGTACAGTTTTTTTTCCTTATATGTGAACAGCCACTGAGAATCAGAAGAAAACAGAAATTGCACATCCTACAATTCACTTCACCAGTAACTTTCTACCCCACATCCCCTCTCTTTTCATTTTAACTTACATCCACCCTCTCCTTTCCCCATTTTCCTTTTCAGACTAGAACCCACAGAAGGGTTGGGGCTGCTAAGGGGGCTATAAGTGTATGCTTGTTCAGACTGTACAGCTGACTAATGACTCATTTGATAGAAACACTGTTGTTTTGGGGGGGGGGGGGGGTTCATTCTGGAGGTGGAAATAAACACTGGGAAATTACGGAGAATTACTTCCATAATCCCTCATGTAAAGACCTGGCTGAAATGAGCACTTTTTAAAAAAAACTATATGTGCCTGTGAACTGGTGCAAAACTGAACAATGATATTTTTCTCATATATGTTTTCATTGTAAACTGGAGAATGCCAGTGTAGTTGTCGGACCTGCCCAAACCACAGCCCAATGCACTCCCTTGAAATAGTGGCTTTTATCTGCAGTCTACATATGGAGACACTTCAAAAATAACCACCTTAGGAATATTTTCTTTGAATGAGGGTCGGGGATTTGATATGTATATGTGCGTATGTATGTGTGTTTCAAGTTTATTAATTTTTTACTATACCACCCATCAAATGCCTTATGGACAGTGTACAATTGCAAATTTATCCAATAAACTGTTTAAAAAAAGAAAGAGAAAAAGAACTCCATTATGAATAGGAAAAGAGAGAGAGAAATGTAAGTACCAGAGGAACTGCAAACTATAGGAAAAGCAGTGCTATTACACAAAGTTGTTAGCTGTCAGCTAGGGCCAGCCAGTCTTCCTAGCATGCCTTTGTGATCAGCAGCTGTTCTAGGGGCTGATTCCTCCTTAATCTACTGTAATTCCATCAAGATCTTTCACCATTCCCCAAGTCATCGCCCCAAGGCATTCCCCAGGATATTCCTCAAGTCATCTTCCCAAGTCATCTCCCAAAGACTTACCAAAGTCATACTTCATGTATTTTCTCTGAGTTCTCCTCCTTATTTTCCTTATCCTTGTCTCTGAGGTGGCTAGATACAGACTCTTAGGTGCTGAAGGCCACAGTTCTTTTTCTTTGTTTATTCTGAGTACTACAATAAAGAAGATTTGCTTAAGTACTGAGAGTATACTGGTGAAGCTTCTGCTTGGAGATGGTTTATGCTGGCTGTTTAAGCTACAGTATACCTTACTTAGAACAGTACACTATATTTTTATTTATTTTATATGCAGGTATTTTCTCTACCCCTAGTGGGCTCAATCTAAGTTAAATGGGGAAGCAGGTGATTGTTTTAATAACTGCCCTATTTCAAACATTGTTTTTGACAAAGTTGATTGAACAGGTAGCACAGAATTTTTAAAGTTTTGTAGATAAGAGTGATATTTTGGATAAAATTCTGCATGGGTTTTAGAAAGGATATAGTCTAGCAACCCTGCCCACTTAATGAATTCCATTTTGCAAGGATTAGATAATTGTGCTTTTGACGTCATTTTATTGTCACTGTTGGTGGGAATAAATATAGGTAGAGTGATGATGCAATAGTTTATATCATTCTTAGATAACTAACAACAACAACAGTTGTCTCTGGGTATGTAATTTCTGATTGGTAACAATAAAAAGCAAATAGTGGAAAACCTCTCACTAAGTAGTGATCAGCATCAGTGTGGAGGAAAACCTCATATGCCCTAGCAGTGATCACACTGCTTATGTCAACTGGGCTGTGGCATAATGATGGATCAAAAAACTTCCACTCGTGTGCTGAAATCAATCATAAGAATGTGTTAATCAAAAACATCCAAAGCACTCAATATTGATAAACAGGGTGTAACTACACTTATCTCAAAAAGTGATGCCGATCACTAGATATAAAGTGAGAGGTTTTCCACTGTATGTTTTTTTTGTTGTTAGCACATTTGGTTGAGTGGAATTTGGTTCCCTTGTTTTTGTTTATTAAGACTTCTCATTGGTATCCACTGATAGGACTGACCCCTGCAGGACACCCTATATCTGCCATATACACAACAAAAACAAATTTTTCATGTGCTACTGGGCAAAAACCATTTGTCCTATACTAAATTCAGTGTGCGTATTCCAAATCCAAAGTCAGAATTGTTGTAACACGTCTGGAAATTTTGTTATGCATAAGTTTGTCCAAATGAATTAAGCACTTGGAAAGCATTGAATAATTTTTTACAGAACGAGGTTTACTCCAACAATTACCTGATCTACATCAAAGTTTTCGTAGTAAACAGTATATGAAAATGTAATGGAATAACAAAGTTTCAAAAAAGCCTCGTATTCCAGACTTCAGCAAGGCCCAGTACTGTTAAAAGTGCTTAAGGCATCTGCTTTTGCGTTTGTGACCGGTCATATTTTCCCGTTGCAAAAACCAGCAGTAGTCCCCCATCATGTTGGGATTCCAGTGGCCTTGATATCTGTTCTCCGTTGTAGAAATGTCTTTATGGAACCTCTCTCCATGTTCGGCACTTACGTATCCCAAATTGGGTGGGAAAATGTCAAGATGGGAATGTAAGAAATGCATTTTCAATGATATTCGGCAGCCAAGTTGTTCATATGCTTTAAGCATGTTGTCTACTAGTTCAGCTCGTCTGTTCCCAAGGAAGTTCTGCACTACTAGCACAAATGCATCCCAAGCTGCAAATTCCAGAGGGTTGAGTTTTGTTCTGAATGTGTCATCATGCATTAGTTTGTTGATTTCGAGGCCAATAAAAATTCCGGCCTTTAGTTTAGCCTCGGTTTTCAGTGTGCTAAACATCTCCTTCAAATACTGGAATCCATTTCCATCACGATCAAGTGCAGTTACAAAATTTTGTATTAAACCAAGTTTAATGTGAAGTGGTGGAAGATAAACTTGAAGTGGATCAACCAGTGATTTGTGTTGTACATTGTACCGACCAACTGTGTGCTCGACTCTGAAAGGCCACTGTCTCATTTTGTAATGATTTTTGTCATCACGACTGTTCCATAGGCACAAGAAACACATATTCTTCGTGTACCCTAACTGTAGGCCAAGCAGCAGTGCTACCACTTTCAGGTCAGCACAAATATTCCATTTATGTTCAGAATATTTGATCATTTTCAAAATTAACTCCATAGAAGCATGGGTCTCTTTCATTCCAACCCCATGAGCCAATGGAACAGATGGTTTTTCGTTACCATTGTGCAACAAGACAGCTTTCAAACTCGTTTTGCTAGAGTCTATGAATAGTCTCCATTCATCGGGAACATGTGTACCATCTATCTCCATCATAAAATGAAAATGGCGCCGAGTTAACAAGCCAGCAGTAGTCCCCCATCATGTTGGGACTACTGGTCGTTAGTCCTATTTCCTGGCTGTTACCTACCACCTTCGCCGTTTTTTTGCCAGGGTCTGCCCGTTTGTTGTGTCGGGGGTGCCTTACTGTCGTCTGCCTGGATCGCGGTTCGGGGTTGTCTGCTGTGCTTGGGCGGTTGGCTCCTGTTGGGCCTGGCGGCGGCCGTTGCCCTGCGCACCTGGAGGCAGGCTTCTCCTTCGGAGTGGAGGGGTGTGTCGGCCTGTTGCTGCCCAGGATTTGAACTGTTGGGGGCAGTCTACCCTGCTCGCCCTGATCCGTGCCTGTTGCCCCGTCGGCTGTTCCTGGGTTGGAGAGTGTTTGGGTCTGCACCAGCCACTCCGCTTCAGCGGGATCAAGACCAGCACATCAGCTCTCACACACCTTGTTTCTCCTACTCTCTCCTGCCTTTCTTCGAACAGTGTCAGTGTGCTAAAGGACCTAACTGGCTGCGGCCTGAGGAGGAGGAGTGTTCAGTCCTGCACCACTAAGAATTCCTCTCCAACTAACTGGTCTTAGTTTCTCCTTCCTGCCGTCATCCGTTATCTCTCACTGCAAAGCTTAACAAGTCACCTGCGCCCTGCGTGAGCTGGATTGCTGACAACCTGGTCACTCCACCTCTGAAAAATACAGTTCCCTAAGTCACGCTTGCTCAGCTTTGGATTCTGGATTGTTCTGCTGTGGTTCCTACCATGCTCACCTCTAATATCCTCTTTATTCTCTATTTTGTGACACTCATCCGCACTTTCTGCAGTCTTGTTTGACTGCAGTTCCATTCCCGTAATGATATCCACTCAGAAATTATCTAGTCTCTCCAATCGGAGCCCGGCGGATTTGCTCCCAGGCCTCCATTCAAGAGCACTTCAACGGCACACTTCTCAACGCAGCAGTACCCCCAAGCATCATTACCTTAAATACATCCTCTGCACATAGAGCCATCCGGATCTATATCAAAACGTTAAAGTGGGCTACACTAATGCTAGGTCTATGGTCAACAAGACCGAAACTATCTCAGACTGGCTCTCAAATGACAAACTTGACCTTCTCTTCATCACAGAAACGTGGATACGTGACTCTAAAGACCCAATTCTCCAATTCTGCCCCCCTGGTTTCAAAATTGTGCACTGGCCTAGTCAAGGAAAAAGCCTTGATTTATCACTCGGGCCTCAGAGTTGACTCTATAGCTGAATCCATATCGCCCCATCTGGAAATCGCTTCAGTCAAGGTTCACAGCACATCTCTTCATGATCCTCTATGTTGTATCCTGTTCTACAGGCCCCCGAAGAATTGGGCTGACAATCAAACCCATTTCATGGACTTTCTTTCCAACTCCTGCACCAATTTCTCCAATGTCCTCATCCTTGGTGACCTGAACCTTCATTTAGAAAATGAACTCTCACTTAATGCTCGTCAGTGCCTGAGTTTCCTCCAACTGCTGGATCTCCAATATCCCGATATGCATCCGACACATGTCAAAGGCCACACCCTTGATCTCCTTACTTACAAGTTCCTCAATGATACTATCCTTTGTCTGGCAAATACTAAATGGTCTGCCGCTCCGTGGACAGATCTCTACAAGCTGACCTTTACGATCAACTGGCGGAGGGCTGGCCAGCCACTCCCTGATGAGCCTACCTCTTACTATACACAAGGGGAAATCGACCTGGCATCTTTTTGGGAACAAATCTATAGGTGTGACTGGCAAGCACCCACAGCCTCTTTTGATTACCTTACACATTGGGATAACAGATGCCTCTGCGTCTTGGATGACCTGGCTCCTTTGCAAATTAAATCCTCCCGCCATCGCAAATCTAAAGCTTGGTTCATTCAAACTCCAAACTAGACGGCTGGAAAGAGCTTGGTTAAAGTCAAAAAGTAATCACGCCTTATCAGCCTGGAAGCAAGCCCACCGCAAGTACAAATATGCAATCAAGCAAGCCAAAAGAACTTTCTTTCAGAAAAGAATTCTAACAGTTATAAAGAATGCTAGAAAGCTCTACCGGCAACTGCACTCTCTCCTTGACACTTCCCCGATTACTTCACCAAATGAAAGCCTGCCGTCAGCAATTCAGTTGGCAAACTATTTTAGGGAAAAAATCCTGTCACTTCACAACTCGCTCCCCCTGTGTACCTCTAATATAGATGAATTTCTCACTGACCTTGCGCCTCCACAAGGCCAAAGTCCAGCTGACCACTTTTGGACTACCTTTGACACAATCTATACTGAGAAGGTCTCCCTAGCCATTCGCAAATTCTCTAAAACGCACTGCAAACTGGACAGCTGTCCAAACTACCTGCTCCAATCGGCGCCGGAGTGTTTTATTGCCGACTTCACCTCCTATCTGAACTTCATGCTCCAACAAGGGCGCTTCCCCACCGATCACGGTAGGATTCTCCTTACGCCAATCCCTAAGGATCCTAAGATCAAGCCTAGCATAATATCTAACTACCGCCCTGTTGCCACTATCCCGCTGCTAGTCAAGACTATGGAGCGCTTGGTGAATTCACAGCTCACTGATTATCTGGATAAATTCTCTATTCTCCATGCCTCCCAATCCGGGTTCCGTTCTCACCACAGTACCGAGACAGTTCTGGTCACTCTGCTTTCCAACTTTAAGAAGGAAATTTCAATTGGGAAAAATATCTTCTACAATTTGACATGTCCAGCGCATTCGACATGGTGGACCACACCCTCCTTACCCTGCTATCTGAATTCGGCTTTGGAGGCTATGTCTTAGAATGGTTTAGGGAATTTCTGTCTTGTCGGTCCTATCAGGTCAAAGTCCATTCTTCTGTTTCGCCGCCTTGGAGATCCCACTGTGGAGTCCCTCAGGGCCTCCCCCCTGTCACCTACCCTATTTAATATTATGATGTCTCCACTTGCTGCGGCCCTATCCAATCATGGCTTGCACCCATACATATATTCAGATGATGTAACTATCTACATTCCCTTCTGATCTTCTGTAACTGAAATCTCTGACGCCATACAGAATAGTTTTGCCATCTTGGCCAGTTGGGCGAGCGCATTTAAGTTCAAGCTAAACAAAGCTAAAACCCAATGTATCATTCTCTCCTCCAAGTTCACTAAATCTATCCCAGGCACGATTTCTGCACTGGGCTTCTCCATTCCTATCGCAGATAAACTGAAGCTCCTTGGTGTCATTCTGAATTCCTACCTGTCCCTCGACCTTCAGGTATCTGCTATTACGAAGAGAATGTTCCTCTCCATGCGCTCGATCAAACGTATCAAGCAGTTCCTTCTGTTTGACCTTTTCCGGACTCTAATCCATTCTCTAGTGTTGAGCCACTTTACTGCAATGGGATTTAGACTGGATGCAAAGAACTCGCCCTTAAACTCCAGACAGCGCAAAATACGGCGGCAAGATTACTATTTGGTAAACCTCGGTTTGAAACAGCAAAACCTCTGAGAGAGGGAGGAAGTGACATCACGGGGCTGAATGGCCGCTTAATCCCTGAGCTCCGCGCTTCCTTATCTCTTTTAAGGTGCCATCCGCACTAAAAATCCTCTCCACGATTCAAAAAAGAGCTGCACCGGAAGGGTGAACGATCCCGGATCACACCATGAGTAAAAAAAGCGGGACGCTACCACGAGAGAGCGAACGCCTGTCCACGAGGCAGGCAGATAGAGGCCCAGCTCGTCGTGTCTCCCCTAAGCCGCACAGAGTATCGGAGTCGGGACAGGCTTCGTCCCGGGAAGAATGCGCTGAGCCCGCCCCCGGGCAAGCGCTCCCGCAGGAGCTGACTAAATGCCTCGAGACGATCAGAGCAGAGGTCCTAGCGTCCAAGGAGGAAATCCTAGAACATGTGGACACCCTTAGCGTGGATTTGCGGGAGCTTGGGGGCAGGGTAGAAACCCTAGAGGAGCGAGCAGATGAACAGGGGGAGAAAAATGAAGAAGTGGACAGGCGGTTAAAACAGATGGCAGAGCAGGCAGAAGACCTACAGTATAAGCTTGATGATCTCGAGAACCGGGGACGTAGGCAAAATCTCCGGTTCCGGGGAGTGCAGGAAAATGGCGACAGAGAAGATGTCCCTGCTGTAGTGCGCGCCATTTGTGCACAGCTGATGGGAGATGAACTGGATGCTAACACAGTGGACATGGACAGGGCCCACAGAGCACTGGGGTCGGTGCAAGACAACAAGCCACGAGATATCGTGGTGCGATTCACTACCTATGCTTGTAAGGAGCAGATATGGCAAAAAGCCAGAAAGACCCCCAATTTGGAGTTTAATGGGGCGCGTGTGGCGATATATCAGGATCTCTCTGTGTTTACTTTGAACTTGAGGCGAACCATGAGGCCAGTAGTAGATATCCTGAACAAAGAAAAGATTCCCTATAGATGGGCATTCCCATTTGCTATCTGCTTCGAACTCAAGGGCGAGAGAGTTCGCTACCGTAATGTAGGAGCAGCGTGGAAGAGTCTATATGAAGCGGGATTTGCCCAGACAGCTACTGCGCCGGGAGGGATGGCCTCCTCCACTAAAACTCGCCTTCAGAGATGGAAGAGAGTGGAGAAAGCAGCCAAGAACACACGACCCCAGACCTGAGGATACGCTGCCAGATCGCCAGGAGAGAGTGCAGAGCTGGTGATAAAGGAAAGTGAAGAGTAATTGAAGTGGGAGAGGTGACAAGAGAGACTTATTAAGACTGAAGGATTAGGATGACAATGTGCATGAACATATAAAGGGAGGGGGAAGGAGTGCGGGGGGAGGGGGTGGGGGGTAGTTTCTATTTTTTACTCAAGACAGTTTTCAAATTGTTATAGGTTTGGCCAGTGGGGTTCCTTTCTCTGTGATCCCAAGTAGTGCTGTATGGCGCTGGTTGGTGGGTGGTGGATAGAAGATAGGGAGTGTTTGGGGGGGGGGAGGAAGGGAGACTTAGGGATGGGGTAGATAGGATGGGGGGGTGGGGTTGGAGGGGGGGAGGGACACTAGAGCAGGGCAAGAGTCTTCCATTTCTAGTTTGCCTTGGTCAGAGATTGTTAAATGGCAGATTTTAAGTTTCTCACATACAACATAAAGGGGTTGAACTCTCCATATAAAAGGCACGCCTTGCTGTGTGAATTGCAACTGATGAAGCCACAAGTGGTTTTTGTGCAAGAAACCCATTTTTTAACAAAGTATGAAGGACTATTGCGTTCTAAACAATACCCTCAGGTATTTTGTGCCTCTGCAGGGATGGGTGCAAAAAAAAGGGTTGTGGCTATAATGTTTCATAAAGATGTTCTGGTACAGATTTTACACTCAAGAAAGGATAGAGAGGGAAGGTTTCTTTTCCTGCATGTGATGCTGGAGCAGGAGGAGTACACGCTGGTCAGTGTCTATGCACCGAACGAGAGGCAGGAATGTTTTTTCCTGCGTCTCCGGAAGGAGCTGCAGGCCTTTGCCAGAGGTAAACTATTGGTGGCGGGTGACTTTAACGCCACCGTGCAGCCTGGGCTTGACCGGTCAGCTCCTCCTGCACCCATGGATCGAAAAATTTCTCAGGCACTGAAACAGTTCATAGACGAGATGGGACTATACGATGTGTGGAGATCTGGACATCCTAGAGGGAGGGACTACACCTTTTACTCTCATGTGCATCTCTCCTACTCTAGGCTAGACTGTATTTTCCTTGATAAAACAATATCTGAAGGGGGGGGGGGGGTGCCTCAACTATAGGTCACATATCCATCTCAGATCATGCCCCAGTCTGGATTGCTATTCCTTCTTTGAGGGAAGAGGTAAGGGAAAAGAGATGGACACTTAATAACCTTTTGTTACAAGATTCTGAGGTGGTAGCCGGATTTATCCCAGTTATGAGAGAATACTTTGATATTAACATGGAATCGGGACCGGCACTTGGGACTGTCAGGGACGCCTTTAAGGCGGTTTCAAGAGGGTATTTTATTAAACAAGCAGGTCAGAAGGCTTGGGTCCACAAGGCACGCTTGAGCCAGTGTATGGAAAAGCTAGGAGCCTTGGAGACTAGATACAAGATATCAGGCTCTGTTTCCGACCTCAGAAGATTGCTGCGTTACACGAAGACAGTTTGCAGTTTGTGCATGCTAGGCTTAAACAGATGTACTATGCCTGTACCAACAAGCCAGGCAGAATGCTGGCTGATAAATTAAGAAAAATGAGATCAGATCGACATATTTTGAAAATTAAGAACACTAAAGGGGAGGTACTTCAAAGATCAGCACAGATTAGAGAATGCTTTGCCCAATATTATGAGACTCTATACAGGGAGGATGCTGCTGTACAGACCGGGAAAATAGATGACTACTTGGAGGCCAGGGTATTGTCGGTTCTTTCGACACTCCAGAAAAAAGAACTGGAAGAGCCGGTGAGGGTGGAAGAGGTAGTTCAGGTAATCAAAGCGCTCCCAACGGGGAAGGTACCGGGCTTAGATGGCTTCACAAATGAGTTCTTTAAGGCATATGGGGTAGATTTGGCGCCATACTTAACGATGATTATAAATTCGGTGAGGGAGGGGGCATCTTTCCCTAGGACTATGATGGAGGCCTGGGTGGCGGTTATACCAAAACCCGGCAAAGATAAAACTGAATGTGCTTCCTATCGCCCCATTTCGATCCTTAATACCGATGTCAAAATTTTGGCTAAAGTGTTAGCGAATCGCCTGGGGAAGGTGCTCCCAAGTCTGATTCACCCAGATCAGGTGGGTTTTGTAGCCAAACGACAAGCATTAGATAATGTTCGGAGAACGATGGACCTTCTGTACGCGGCTCAGAAGAAGGCCCAGCCTATGGTGCTGCTTGGCCTAGACGCTGAAAAGGCGTTTGACCGGGTCCATTGGGGGTACTTGGAGAAGGTCTTACAGAGAGTAGGGATTGGCCAGCACTACAGAGCGTGGATTCAGGCGTTATATACGTCGCCGCGGGCCTGTGTGCGTATAAACGGAGGAAATTCTGGGGCTTTTCAGTTGGGTAGGGGAACACGGCAGGGTTGCCCCTTGTCTCCGCTCTTATTCGCTCTGGCAATGGAGCCTATGGCAGAGGCAATCCAAGAAAATAAGGATATTACGGGAGTGAGGGTGGGAGCGCAGGAGTATAAGATAGCATTATTTGCGGATGATGTTCTCCTCACCCTAACAAACCCATCAGTCTCTCGCCCAAACTTGGTGAAGGTGATAGAAGAGTATACTAGGGTATCTGGATATAAACTGAATGCGAGTAAATCACTGGGTTTGGCGGTGGGAGTGTCACCAAGACTAATGGACACACTGCGGTCGTCCTTTGCCTTTAAGTGGGAGGACAAACATCTGAGATATTTGGGTGTGCAGATCTCGAGTAACTTGTCTGAGTTGTTCGCTATCAATTACCTGGCATTAAAGCACGAGATTCAGAGGGACCTGGATAGATGGCAGTCGATAGGGCTATCCTGGTTCGGGAGAATAGCTGCAATTAAAATGAATGTATTGCCCAGATTCCTGTACCCATTCCAGGTTCTTCCCCTGAGGGTGGCTAGATCGTTTCTATCGGGGGTGCAGGACATTCTGAACAAATTTGTCTGGAATCAGAAGAGACCGCGGTTGCCCCGTGCCCTGCTGTATAAGAGTAGACGAGAGGGAGGAATGGGGGTGCCCAACTTGTTCTGGTACTACAAGGCGGCGCGGGCAGCGGTAGACTGGTTTAGGAAGGAAGAACATAAATTATGGGTGGATATTGAACAAGCATTGGTAGGTTCTCGGAAACTTGGGCACTTAATGTGGTTGGCGAGTAAACATCGGGGACGGGTGGAAAAGTTCCCTCCCACAGTACAAACTACCTTCTATTATTGGGATCTTATGTTCCCAGATCGAACTCCTCCAGTGTCGGGACTGGCACCGATAGTAGACAACCCCCTATTTGAACCGGGTATGGGAAATAGCACCTTTTGTAGATGGGCGGAACTGGGATTAGACATGATGGGGCAGATGCATGTGGGAGGGACCATTGTGCCTTTTGAGACTCTGGTGGAGGACTTTGGACTTCGACCAGAAGATAGGTACGCTTACATCCAATTGCAGCACTTTCTGAGAGGGCAGGTATATCAGGGATGCCTGAGGCGAGAAGTCCACTCGATGGAGGAGATGTGTGTAGATTTGAGAGGTACGCGAGGATTGATCTCCTCTCTATATGCTTACCAAGGGGTAGGCGCAAAGCCATCCATTATACATAGACAGAGGTGGGAGCAGGAGCTGCAGTTTAACCTACCGGAGGCTGGCTGGGTGGCGCTTGAACGGAGGATATTGAGATCCTCTACAGCAGTGGCCATGCAGGAAAGCGCCATAAAGGTCTTTTATAGATGGCATTTGACACCGGTCAGATTACACCACATGTTTGCCCAGGTATCACAACGCTGTTGGAGAAAGTGCGGGGCTGTGGGAACCGCAGGACATATATGGTGGTCATGTCCCAAGGCCCAGGCGTACTGGAAAGGAGTACAGTCACGACTTCAGGTATGGGTAGGCAAATCTGTACAGTGGCATCCTCTGATCTTCTTACTAGAACAGAGACCAGCGGGATTTACAATGGACCAGTGGGCACTACTTAGGAGTGCATTTGACTGTAGCCAGGATCAATTTAGCTCAAAGCTGGAAATCCCCAGTGGTTCCCCCAATGGTGAGATGGATAACTAAGGTACGATATGTATGTGAGATGGAGAGATTAACTGCTGAGAAAAGAAAAACCATGCCTAAATGGAAAAGGGTCTGGGAACCCTTTTTAAACAGATGTTCTGGATAAAGGAGACAACATTGGAGTGGAAGGACAGATGAGGGGGGGAGGGAGGAGGGGGGAGGGATTAGGGATAGGAAGTAGGTGAGATTATCCTGTTTATAATAAAAAAAAAAAAAAAAAGAAGTTTGAAGTAGTATAAGGTATGGTTTCAGCATGGTTCTGAGGTACAAGGGAGTGTTTGTGTGGCACTCTACTTTGGATTTAGTAAATGTGAGGCATATTATACTATTTCATTGTTATTTGTTTTGTATTTGGATGCCTATGCAATGTTGTGCTTATTTATGCTCAATAAAGACTTCTATAAATTTAAAAAAAAAAAAAAAACCTCTGAGAGAGAAGTTCCACTGGCTCCCGATAAAGGGAACGTATTGAATTCAAAATCTGCTCTCACCCACAAGATCATATACGGGGATGCTCCAGTTTATATGTTCAGCCTGATTGACCTCCCTCCTAGAAATTCCATGAAGCCGTCTCGCACTTAACTTAATCTCCACTATCCTAACTGCAGGAATCTCAGATACAAATTGCTCTTCGCCTCCACATTTTGCTTTGTGAGCTCTCGTTTCTGGAATGCTCTACCATCATCATTAAAAGAGACTACCGACCACACACTGTTTAAGAAATTCCTCAAGACTTATCTCTGTTGCAGAGCCTACTCCACTGTTACTTAACTGCCTGCCGTCCCTCTTTTGTTTCCTCTGTTGTTCCCCCTCCCCCATGTTGATCCCTATTCTCTGTTCCGCCCTGAATTATATGTTGTTATTTCTGTAGCTGCTGTTAGCCACATAGAGCCTGCTATGTTGGGAGTATGTGGGATATAAATGTTCTAAATAAATAAGACCATTTACATCAGTAAAGAAACAAGACATCGCTTTCCATCGCATAGTATGCAGCTAACTTGGTGTGTCAATGACGAAAGTGTGAAGTTGTGGTGCTTCGTTGTAGCAAATTCCATTCCCGAAGTCTAGAAGCTAGCAGTTCTGACTTTCATCTAAATCTGATTGGCTCAGCAAGTGTGGCTGACCCTCCAGTTGTTCTGGATCAGGAAATACATCATGCCAATCAACATCTTCTTCATCAGGATCAGAAGCATCAGTTTCAAATGCCGTTCCTGTGCAGGAGGGGCAGGCACTGGATTCTCTACATCGTGTGGTACTGGTTTAAGAGCAGACTCACAGTCAGGATACACAATTTGTGACTTGTTTCTCATTGAATATCCGGTGATTTTAGTCATGCAAAAATAACATTCTGAATGGTGATTTTTCTGCTCACACCAAACCATCGGCACTGCAAAAGCCATTCCTTTCCTTTTACCATTCAACCACTGCGTTAGCCCAGAGTAACACACAGTGCAACAAACATGAGGTGCCCAGCTTTTATCTTGATCTCCAGTTTGACAGTCAAAGTAATACTTGTAAGCAAGGCGCACTCGCTTTATCAGATTCTTGTGCTGATCAGTGCATTTGCCACATATTTATTTATTTATTTATTTATTTATGGCATTTATATCCCACAATATTCCCACCCATGGGCAGGCTCAGTGTGGCATACAATAGTTTATTAAGCAAACAATAATTCAAAATACAATATTCAAAGTCGTAAGAGGGAAAGAGAAATAACTGAGGAGGGAAAGGGAGAGAGGAGAAGGTGGCAATGTGTCGCAAAGATAGCCGTGGTTCAGAAGGATGTGGCGCCAGGCGGACTCACGGTGTATGCTCTACCAAAAAGGAAGGTCTTGAGTCGCTTCTTGAAGGTCGGGTGATCAGGAGTGAATTTGACCACTTGAGGCAGCCCGTTCCACAATTGAGTGCTGAGATAAGAGAAAGCATAGACGGTCTTATATTTTAGGCCACTAAAAGCTGGGTAGTGGAGATTGAGGTACGAACGAGCTGACATATGTAGCAGAAATTGTCCGGATCGTTAACACATTTGCGTTTATCCATCTTACCTTATATACTTACTGCTGACATCAGCCAGTAGATCTGTCTGAGCGCGTCCGGACAGGTCCGGGCATGTCCGTTGGAATATTTCCAATATATAATGCATTAATATTATAAGTGAATAGGCTTTGCATGTATAACTTAAAATCTAGATGTGTCAGGCAGATTTGGAGTTCATATTTGGAATTGGCGGGTTCAATTTAGTATAAATCACATGTTTTTCTCTCAGTAGCAAAATCATTATTGCGTTATTCATTAATACCTGCAAATTGAGAACTTTAGATATTTAATTACTTAGATTGCGTGTAAATGATCTATTCTCCCCTTTTTCAGCCAGCAAAGATGTAAGTTCTTTGAAGAGGTCGTTCCACACATCCACCACTCTCTCTGTAAAGAAGTATTTCTTGTGGAAGACGACAAAGCAGATCAGTGACAGAGTTGCATATAAAATATATTGCCCGACACAGGCCATGTTTCGCCCAGCAGAGCTGTCGGGTAACAAAAATAGAAAACAAAACAACAAGTATTAAAAATTAATATTAAAAACAGTAAAATCCGAGAATACATTAACACCATGACAGAAAACATCAAATGCAAAAAATACCTTCACATCTGCTCCTCTTAGTTTTTTTTTTTTTTTTTTAATTTCACCATTCTCATTTTATCATAGTCTCCTTTTTGAAAGTTAAACGCTAACGTATTGGATTTCCTGTTTATACTTACTCCAAAGCTAATATCAAATCTGATCATATTATGATTACTGTTATCAAGCGGCCCCATCACCATTACATCCTGCACCAGATCAAGTGCTCCACTAATAAATGAACATTGGAGAGCGTCTCCGTGCCAGAGCTCCCTTCAGATCATGTCACCCATATGTGAGGATATGTTTCCTGCTGTGCTTAGAGAACATCTGTTACAGGTGAGTGACTTTGCTTTCTTACACTACTTTTGGTGCACCTTCCTCTCATCCACTTCAACTTTTTTTATGTTCTTAGTGAGATAAAGCCTTCAAAACTGAGCACAGTACTCCAAGTGGGACTTCACCAATAACTTGTTCAATGGTGTTAACACCCATTTCTTCTGCTAGTTATCTCTTTCTCTGCAGCCTGGTATCATTCTGTCTTTGACCACTGATTTGTTATATTGTTTCACCACCTTAAGATCAGACACTATCATCTCAAGGTTCCTCTCTGATCCATGCTTATCATCCTCTTGCCCCCTATCACATAAAAGTCCTTTGGTTTTCTGCACTACTTTGCATTAAAATAACTGCCAGACCTTAGACTGGTTCTCCTGGAAGCACAGTTGGGTTTTCAGGATCACCACAATTAATACGTAAGAGATAAATTTGCATATATTGGAGAGCCATGGTATGCAGATTTCTTTTGCATATTCATTGTGGTATTCCTGAAAACCCGACTGTCTAGGTTTACCTCCAGGAGGTGATTGAGAAGCACCACTGTAGACCATTCTTCTAATTTTTGTAGATCACGTCTCATGTGTCCACTCCCTCATGGGTGTCCATTCTGTTGCAATCTTTGGTTAATTGTATCTGCTACTGATGTTCTGTACTGCCATGTAATTGTAAAACACAACTGTAATTTTTCCTATTAATTGTAAGCCACTTGTTTTTAGATAAATGTGGGATATAAGAATAAATAAATTAATAAAGGCAAACTTTTCGTTCCAGCCTTCGGCAATGTCACTCTCAAATATTGAATAGATTCAGTCCCAGTATCGATCCCTGTGGCACTCCACTACTCATCTTTCTGTGCTTATTGGATTTACCATCACCCTCTGTCATTGATCCAGTTATCCAACAAATCTCAAGAAGGGCAAGATTGAATGGGGGGAGGGGGTAAACAACCAGACACAGAAACAACATAAAATAAGGGTGAGAGATTTTCAGGTATTCATTCAGACTACTTTAAAGCTGCAATGAGGAGATCATGCTGTATTTATGTGCAGTGTGAGCAGGGTAGCAGGAGCACTATATTAGACAAGTGGAGGAGGAAACAACAGCAGAGCTTTCCTCCCAAGGAAAGGGACTACAAGTCCCAGATTCCCCCTGGAGGAAAAGTTTGCCCTCTGGTGGAAATGAGCTCAGTAAGAGATCAATATTGGGGAGAGAACTGCAGTCCCCAGAAACCACCAGGGCAAGGTAAAACCCATGACTCACAGGGAGAAGAGGGGGAAGGGAATGATTGGGAAATGAGTTCCAATCAATGTGATGAGCAGCAGCTACAGGAGGCAGAGGCGGAAGAAGCTATGGAGTGAGATAAGAATGACAGGGATAGGCAGAAAGGGGGAGTAGTAGAACTGATATACATCTCCGCTCTAGCTTGAGTCTCCAAAGGAAAGGTAAAAGCTTTATGGGTCAGGTTATTGCCAGACCTGTGTAAAAAGGGGGAGGAAAGGATAGCAGAGTTTGGGAAAAAGCTGTGGGAGAGCTTTACTAGCAAGCTATCTAGGCAGACTGTAAGGAGTAATACTAAGTGATTAGACTGTGATAAGCAGTGCATTTTTTCTAGCGAAAAAGGTGCCAGTACTCAAATGCCAGGCCACCCTTCGTGATGGGGTTATCACTGAGGGACCCACCCCATAATAGGCCCCCTGCAACCAGTCACAGAATCTATAACAAGGCAGAATTGGTGTGTAGAGCCTGAGCTTGTTCATTAAAATTTGGGGACCATGCGCAATTTTAGCAGACAATGGAAAAGGTGCCGGTACTCAGTACCCCCAAGTACCCCCTCAAAAAAAGCCCTGGTGATAAGTGAACCAAAGGACAGGCTACGCGGGTTTGAATGTCAAGATCAGTGTGGTGCAGCAGTATTGAGCACTAACTGTTACTGTAAACCAGAAGAGGAGGAATGAAGCTGTGTGAGCACTACCGATGTGGAGCAGGGTTGTGCTAAGTGGTTTGCTGGAAATTGATTAAAGGAAATCTGACTTGGAGAATCTATCCAGTGCCTTCTGGTTTTGTTTACTGAACTCCTGATAAAAGACCAATGGCACGCAGAAAGGGAGGGAACTGTAACCTTCCTGGTTTCGTCTGCTATCGTGGAGTAAGCGAGATAAGGAGACCCGCCCACGGCATAGAACTCCGGCTACTCCCCAGAGAAGCAAGCCAAGCAGGAGCCACCCAGGCCCCGGCTGGAAGGGAGACCCGGGGTGACAGTAGTCATTCATTGGGTTCCTTGAAAAAGTGTTTAGCAAAACATTGTTAGTATCGGGATCCTGTTAGGATATAGTATTATTTATTGAAGGCTGATTGCTGAAGACTGTTACATTAAAGATTTTTTGCTATAAATGACCATGAGTTTGATGTGGAATATATTCTGGTTCAGCTTATCAGAAGGATAAGTTTATTTTTTTTTTTTTAATTTTTGTTACATTTGTACCCCGCGCTTTCCCACTCATGGCAGGCTCAATGCGGCTTACATATTGTATACAGGTACTTATTTGTACCTGGGGCAATGGAGGGTTAAGTGACTTGCCCAGAGTCACAAGGAGCTGCCTGTGCCTGAAGTGGGAATAGAACTCAGTTCCTCAGTTCCCCAAGACCAAAGTCCACCACCCTAACCACTAGGCCACTCCTCCACTCCACAGGTTTGATTGCTTTTGAAGATGTTTCACTTCTGCTGTAAACATTTTAGAATAGCTTGGGCTTACTAGCAGGACTATGTGTGTGTGTGTGTGTGTGTATATATATATATATATATATATATATATATATATATATATATATATTTATATGTGTGTGTGTGTATACAGTGCAATCCGCTTAAGTGCAAGGGTCTGGGACCAAAGAAATGCATGCAGTTAAACCGGAGCATGCACTTAACCATTGTGACCCAAAGAAGCTTGACATCTGATAAACATATGTACAGTACTGTTTATTATTATACATACAGTATACAGTCTCAGTTAACTGACATTAGGCTTACCTGAAGTAATCAGTTATAGTCCTCTGTACACTCTTGGGTCTGTGAGTTCCATAGACTACGTCTGCCAGACGGTAAACACTGTCATAGCACTGACATCCAGTGGCCTCCAGATAGGCCCGCACAGCGTTGAGACTCTCCAGCGCTCTTGCAAAAGTGACAGGAGGAGGTTGTTGAATTTCGTCAGCATGTGCCTCGCTGCTCATTTCTTCATCTGTTCCATCGTCAGCCGTTGTTGCCTGTGTGTAGGCGCATATCTCGACATCAGTGCTGTCTTCAGCTGTTTGTAGATCGTAATCAACAGCTACGTAGCGATGGAACTCCTCTTCAGTAACACCGGCTGGGATGTCAATAACCTGTTCATCTGACGCGTTTGCAACAGCTGCATTTGTTTCGTTCCTCTCCTCATCCTTAACAAATCTTGCCCGCTTGTAGCAGTTCACAATGGTTGCCTGTGTAACATAATTCCAGGCTTCTTTCTGCATATGTAGGGAATCCAACAGTGATAGATTACGAGCCAGTTCAACAGCATGTTTGTCCTTGCCAGTCTGGTCATCCATAACGCTGATCAGACGACGTAGCACAAGAATCCGATATTGTGTTTGAAATTGGCTGTTATGCCTATAAATGTACTCACTCTGCTGCTCCCCAGTATCTCTCCACACTCGTCCATCCCTACACCCCTTCCCGTGCACTCCGCTCCATGGATAAATCCTTCTTATCTGTTCCCTTCTCCACTACTGCCAACTCCAGACCGCGCCTTTTGTCTCGCTGCACCCTATGCCTGGAATAAACTTCCTGAGCCCCTACGTCTTGCCCCATCCTTGGCCACCTTTAAATCTAGACTGAAAGCCCACCTCTTTAACATTGCTTTTGACTCGTAACCACTTGTAACCACTCGCCTCCACCTACCCTCCTCTCTTCCTTCCCGTTCACATTAATTGATTTGATTTGCTTACTTTATTTATTTTTTGTCTATTAGATTGTAAGCTCTTTGAGCAGGGACTGTCTTTCTTCTATGTTTGTGCAGTGCTGCGTACGCTTTGTAGCGCTATAGAAATGCTAAATAGTAGTAGTAGTATGCCCTGATCCATAGGTTGGATCAGAGAGGTAGTGTTTGGTGGCAGGAAGACCACCTTGACGTTAGACAGCCTGACATCATCCCCGTATGCAGCACAATTATCACAAGGCAGCAAAATCTAACGCTTTTGTGCCCGCATTCTAGTGTCTAACTTCTTTAGCCACTTCTTCCAAATTTCCCCAGTCATCCATGAATTTGCGTTAGCCTCATATGACACAGGAAGTCGCTTAACTTTCTTGAAGCAATGGGGCTGTTTGCTCTTTCCAATGACGAGGGGTTCCAATTTCTCACTCCCATCCATATTGCAGCAAAGGAGGATTGTCAGTCGGTCCTTCGATGTTTTACCTCCAGTAGTTTCGGCATGTTTGAATGCAAGTGTTCCATCAGGAATCGCTCGCCAGTAGAGACCATTTTCGTCAGCATTGAAAATGTCACGAGGTGCAAACTCGTTCAAGATGGTAGGAAGAACTGAAACAACCCAATTTTCAGCTCCAAAGTCATCAGCGTCTTGTTTCTCACCATGTTGTTTGTTGAATTTTATGCTGTTCCTCTCCTTCCATCTTTCCAACCATCCAACAGTGGCTTTGAATTCAATTAGTCCAAGACTTTCAGCTAGCTGATTAGCTTTCTCCATAAGCAGTGGACCACTGACAGGAAACTGTCTGCTCCTGACTTGAGAAAACGACCGAAGAGGAGCATCTTCTACATCCTCAGCTTTTCCCGCCCGTTTTCATTTCCTGTGTGGATTTGTATTGTTTTGCCAGTCTTCCAGAAGCTGGTCTTTCTGCTTCAAGACACGTGAAATTTGTCTGGGATTGACACCATATTCTTTAGCAATAGATGCTTGACTTTGTTTTCTAATTTTTTAAGAACTTCTATTCGTTCAGCCAGTGTTAGTCTTACCGTTCCGCCGCAATGACGACCCCAGTGTACGCCCTAACAACATTCTTTCGCTTATTCTGCCTGTGGCAGTTAGATGCAGTAAATTTGAAATCTCATTGGTTGTCACGCGCCAATCGGCTTCCATATTCCATGCCCGCGCTTATGCGGAGTCTTGAACCATGTATATAAGCGAATCTTGCACTTATCAGTGGTGCGCTAAACCGAAGTTTGTCCCCATAGAAATTGATGGTGCCAAAAACGGGACCGAAGTACGGCATGCAGTTAAATAGAGCATGCGCTTATCCGATGTGCACTTAAATGGAGTGCACTGCTTATATATATAAAATAAACTGTTTGAGGCTTCTGTAGATGGGGGACAGCGTTCGTGGAGATGTCCCCTCATCATTCTCTAATCCTCATTAATCTTCATGAACCCATCTTCTTTCAGCATTCACTAAATACATAGTATGTACCTTCACTCCATATACAGAGAAGAGTGAGTTTTGACCTAGCAGTTTCTTCCTGCTTTTGCACTTCAGCTTAATTGGAACTGGAACTAGTCAGAGGCACCATGAGTGCTCATTTTCAACTTTTAAATCTTATGCCTATTTCAGCCTAACCATCACAGCAGTGTTTTCATGTAGAAGCCACAAGCCATTGCATACAGATACACATGCTACATCTGGCCACAAGGTGCCACTGTGGCGTTATATTTCCTATACCCAGTGGAGGGAAAACTCATTAGTTTGAACGAAATTGGGGTGTTTTGTTGTTGTTGTTTGTTTTTTAAAGCTGAGCAAGTATGTAGTGTTGAAATTACACTGGATATTTATGAATAAGAGTAAAGCTTTCATCTTTGACTCTTAGATTAATGTGTTTATTAATAACAGTACACCGTGGGAAATAGCAGACAAACGAACAGTATATTTAAATGGAGAGCTGCACCGAATGCCAAACATGTGTTTATTTTGTTATCTGATATACACCATTATTGCATGGTTTATGGACTGCTGAAGAAGGCAGTTGGTCAGAAACACGACTCGTGTTGAGTCCTTTTTACAAGTTTGTACAATAAAGAGCTGTAAACTGCTGTGAATCTGTACCGGAACAACGGTCAGAATATAAGAACCAGATTAGATTAGACTTTTTGCTCATTTGTCTGGTATTTCCCACGGTGTACTGTTACTACCCATATTTTGTGAGCTCCCCTTTGGTTTTCTCTTTTGTTGATTTATATTGTTTTTGATAACAGATACAGCAGTATTCCATCCTGACCTTTCATTGTGGATTATGAAGGAAGAGCCACATTTTAGTGATGAGAATGACGCTGACTCAGAACAAGTTCTCATCCATTCCACAGGTAAGCAGCCTTTGGAGGATAAGTGATGATACCTTTGATTGGACTTTTATAAACATAAGAATGATCCACAGATGATATGCATTAGGTGATAGAAATCAGTAGACAGCTGGGTAATGTCTGTGCTTCTCAAGCATTCCCTTTTGTGTAGGTGAAAAATAACATATTCCTTGATGAACCATGCATGTGTCTTCTGACTATGAACTACAGACATATGTTTTTTATTTAATTTTAGAAAGAAAAAAAATCCAGAGTTAATAACATTCAATCCTGAAATTAACCAAGAACAAATTCCAGAATTCAGAAATCTAGAATATGAAAGCAGATCATGACCCTTTCCTATTGCAATATTGACCTCTTGCTTTGTACCATTATCTCTTCCAGTCATACATGCTTATCTAGTATGTCCCATACTGCCCTGCTGAACAAGAACACTACCTGCAGTAAATCACATTTCAAGGAAAGTGAGCTTTTCTAAACATTCCATTGCCAACCTGACAGAGGGAGGTCACCCCGCGAGATTTGATGAGGGGTTGGAGAGGGGTTTTGAAATGGACACAGAGCGCAATCCTTCAGGAATGCCAGATTAGAGTGATATATTGGGCGTATACCTCTCAGTCACACTTCTGTCGAATGGGGTACTTAGAATCGGCTCAATGTAGACAATGTGGTGCGACACATAATGATTTTTACCACGCCTTTTGGAAATGTTTGGCTATAACAGCTTTTTGGATTAGGATAGTCAAATTCCTAGAAAGGATTGGAGGGTGTAAGGCAAAGCAGCTGCCTATGTGCATTTTATTGGGATGTCAGCCACCAGTGGAGGTGGGCATGATTTATCAGAACGTATTGGCTCATATAGCTTTCCTTGTTGGTATGAAGTGCATCCTTGTTAATTGGACTCAGGAATTGGCCCCCTCTTTTTGGCAATGGCGGATTCGCTTACATGAACTACTTATGATGGAACTCCAGGACTCTCTGCTTAATCTTAAAACAGAAAGTAATTTCTATCTTACTTGGGTAGGATATATTAACACAATGTCTCATAAGGCGAGGAGTAATATTATCAACAAACTTGGAGCGCTGTCTAATTCTCTCTCAGCAACTAGTGGCAATTGACTGGGATTAAGGTTTTTCCCTCTTTGGAATTGGGAATGTGATGGTAGAGCAGACGCGGGAGGGGGGATTAGGAGAAGGGGGAGTTATAGGGGGAGGGAAGTAGTACTTGGATGTATCTCAGACCTTGTCTTTTTCTGATAAAGACACCTGCCGGAAGGGGGAGGGAGGGCTATCGGAGCACAGGCCCTCTGACTCTCTCGGTGGGGGTGTTCGACTCAGCATTCTCACCTGTCTTTAGTTCGATGCCTTTGTTTACTTGTTATAAAGTGGATATATGAAAGTTGTTGTAGTTCTGGGGGTTAAGGCGTTTGAATTTATGCTGTCATACCGATGGGGTGGAAGAGGCTGGTTTCTATAACAGGGGAAGGGAGGGGGGAGGTATTCATAAAGGTGAAAAACGATTGATGACTGGCTGTAATGTATTTATACTTTCTATATGTTTTCTTCATTGGACCTAATGTTGGGTCATGGATGTGTTATACTGCTTTGTCATCAATAAAAATGTTGAAATCTTAAAACAAATTGGAGAAAATATTTCTTCACTCAAAGTGTAATTAAACTCTGGAATTCGTTACCAGAGAATGTGGTAAAAGCAGTTAGCTTAGCAGGTTTTAAAAAAGGTTTGGATAGCTTCCGAAAAGAAACGTCCATAAGCCATTATTAAGATGTACGGGAAAAATCCACTGCTTATTTCTAGGATACTACCAGAACTCCTTGGCCAGACTCTGCTCGCTTCTCAAATAGTCAAAACCAATGTGAAATAGCAGAGGGTATTCAGCGGGATAGCTTAATAGATGAATTAACTACATGAGATAGAGTCTCATATAACTGACACAGCTATTTTCATTTCACTCTACGGTGAATCTTTACTTGGGTGTATATTTCAATAATTGACTCTTCCCCCACCTACCTATATCATATCTCTTTCAGGTTTCTCATTGACATGCGCATATGATAATATGATCAGTTTTGACATCGACCTTGAAGTAACTGTACACAGAAAGTCAAATACGTTAGCGTTTAACTTTAAAAAAGGAGACTATGATAAAATGAGAAGAACGGTAAAAAAAAAACTTAGGGGGGCAACTGAGAGAGTAAAAACTGTACAACAGGCGTGGACGCTGTTCAAAAATACCATCCTGGAGGCCCAGGCCATACATATTCTGCAAATTAGAAAAGAAAGACGGAAGTCCAAAAGACACCCGGCCTGGTTGAAAAGTGAGGTGAAGGAAGCTATTAGGGCTAAAAGAAACGCCTTCAGAAAATGGAAGAAGGAACCGTCTGAAAATAACAAGAAACAGCATAAGGAGTGTCAAAGCAAATGCAAGGCGCAGATTAAGAAGGCCAAGAGGGAGTATGAAAAAAAGATAGCATTAGAGGCAAAAAAACATAGTAAAAATTTTTTTCGGTATATTAAAAGCAGGAAGCCGGCAAAAGAATCGGTTGGGCCGCTGGATGACCGAGGGGTAAAAGGGGCGATCAAGGAAGACAAAGACGTAGCGGAGAGACTGAATGAATTCTTTGCTTCGGTCTTCACCGAGGAAGATTTGGGTGGGTTACCGGTGTCGGAAATGGTATTTCAAGCGGACGAGTCGGAGAAACTTACTGACTTCACGGTAAACTTGGAGGACGTAATGGGGCAGTTCGGCAAACTGAAGAGTAGCAAATCTCCTGGACCGGATGGTATTCATCCTAGAGTACTGATAGAACTGAAAAACGAGCTTGCGGAGCTACTGCTAGTGATATGCAACTTATCCTTAAAATCGAGCGTGGTACCGGAAGATTGGAGGGTGGCCAATGTAACGCCCATTTTTAAAAAAGGCTCCAGGGGAGATCCGGGAAATTATAGACCGGTGAGTCTGACGTCGGTGCCTGGGAAAATGGTAGAGGCTATTATTAAAAACAAAATTACAGAGCACATCCAAGGACATGGATTACTGAGACCAAGTCAGCATGGCTTTTGTGTGGGGAAATCTTGCCTGACCAATTTACTTCAATTCTTTGAAGGAGTGAACAAACATGTGGACAAAGGGGAGTCGGTTGATATTGTGTATCTGGATTTTCAAAAGACGTTTGACAAGGTACCTCATGAAAGGCTACAGAGGAAATTGGAGGGTCATGGGATAGGAGGAAATGTCCTATTGTGGATTAAAAACTGGTTGAAGGATAGGAAACAGAGAGTGGGGTTAAATGGGCAGTATTCACAATGGAGAAGGGTAGTTAGTGGGGTTCCTCAGGGGTCCGTGCTAGGACCGCTGCTTTTTAATATATTTATAAATGATTTAGAGATGGGAGTAACTAGCGAGGTAATTAAATTTGCTGATGACACAAAGTTATTCAAAGTCGTTAAATCACGACAGGATTGTGAAAAATTACAAGACGACCTTACGAGACTGGGAGACTGGGCGGCTAAATGGCAGATGATGTTTAATGTGAGCAAGTGCAAGGTGATGCATGTGGGAAAAAAGAACCCGAATTATAGCTACGTCATGCAAGGTTCCACGTTAGGAGTTACGGACCAAGAAAGGGATCTGGGTGTCGTCGTCGATAACACACTGAAACCTTCTGCTCAGTGTGCTGCTGCGGCTAAGAAAGCGAATAGAATGTTGGGTATTATTAGGAAAGGTATGGAAAACAGGTGTGAGGATGTTATAATGCCGTTGTATCGCTCCATGGTGCGACCGCACCTTGAATATTGTGTTCAATTCTGGTCGCCGCATCTCAAGAAAGATATAGTAGAATTGGAAAAGGTGCAGCGAAGGGCGACTAAAATGATAGCGGGGATGGGACGACTTCCCTATGAAGAAAGACTAAGGAGGCTAGGGCTATACAGCTTGGAGAAGAGACGGCTGAGGGGAGACATGATAGAGGTATATAAAATAATGAGTGGAGTGGAACAGGTGGATGTGAAGCTTCTGTTCACGCTTTACAAAAATACTAGGACTAGGGGGCATGCGATGAAACTACAGTGTAGTAAATTTAAAACAAATCGGAGAAAATTTTTCTTCACCCAACGTGTAATTAAACTCTGGAATTCGTTGCCGGAGAAAGTGGTGAAGGCGGTTAGCTTAGCAGAGTTTAAAAAGGGGTTGGACGGTTTCCTAAAGGACAAGTCCATAAACCGCTACTAAACGGACTTGGAAAGATCCAAGATTCCAGGAATAACATGTGTGGAATGTTTGTACGTTTGGGAAGCTTGCCAGGTGCCCTTGGCCTGGATTGGCCGCTGTCGTGGACAGGATGCTGGGCTCGATGGACCCTTGGTCTTTTCCCAGTGTGGCATTACTTATGTACTTATGTACTTATAAAATGTATTGTACTGTTTTGGGATCTTTCCAGATCAGTTTGCCAATAATGTCCCACTAGGTTGTGGGAGAAATACCTGTACAGATTTCTATGCTATATGAGCCCCACTCAATATTGCCCAGTTTTATTGCAAACACTGCAATTTTCTCTTTAGATGTGGAGTAGTGGAAACCATTATAGCAAACAAAGAGAGGGGATGATCTGCAACTAAGCGCAGCAGTAGAAAGAGAAGCAGATCAGCAGTCTCAAGAGATGAGCAGTTTATTAAAACAATCACCCGATGTAGCCACTTTTTGCCTGATTTTAAGTTGGCAGAATAAGCTACATTGATTCCCATCCTCGGTTTTCAATTTGGTGCAGTTTTAAAAGATTGATTTTTTTTGATACATCACAGAGATTTTAATATTTTATTGACATTATAACACTAAAGTCACTTTGAGACCCTTACATTGCAGGTTTTAGCACATTCAAATCATTATTTAAGGTTTTTATTGTGCTGGTTAGTATTAAGCAGCATAATGTGAAAGCTGACCTTCCACCTTAGAGAGAGAAAATAAAATCAACTGTACCAACAAGGTGGCAGATTCTTTGTGTTTGCCAGTGTGGTGGGAATGCTTTTGCTCTGGGAAGAGAAGTGCTGTATTGCTTTTGAATTTGCTCGATTAGAGGAAGGTTTGATTTTAATCCCCAATAGTTTTTACCCCTAATGCACCGTTTCCGGTGACCAGAATTGCACACAATATTTGAGGTGTGGTCGCATCATGGAGTGATACAAAGGCATTATTACGTCCTCATTTTTGTTTTCCATTTCTTTCCTAATAATACCTAACATTCTACTACTACTTAACATTTCTAAAGCGCTACTAGGGTTACGCAGCGCTGTACAATTTAACAAAGAGGGACGGTCCCTGCTCAAAGAGCTTACAATCTAAGAGACAAGTGAACGGTCAGTCTGATAGGGGCGGTCAAATTGGGGCAGTCTGGATTTACTGAAAGGTAAGAGTTAGGTGCCAAACGCAGCATTGAAGAGGTGGGTTTTAGGCAAAGACTTGAAGATGGGCAGGGAGGGGGCTTTCTTAGCCGCTGCTGCACACAGAGCAGAGGGTTTCAATTTATCATCAATGATGACACCTAGATCCCTTTCCTGGTCGGTGACTCCTAATGTGGAACCTTGCATTGCTTAGCTATAGTTCAGGTTCCTCTTTACCATATGCATCACTTTGCACTTGCTTACATTAAATATCACCTGCCATTTGGACGCCCAGTTTCCCAGTCTCGTAAGGTCCTCTTGTAATTTTTTACAATCCTCTTGCGATTTAAGAACTTTGAATAACTTTGTGTCATCAGCAAATTTAATTACCTTACTAGTTACTCCAATCCCTAGATCATTTATAAATATGTTAAAAAGCAGCGGTCCTAGCACAGACCCCTGGGGAACTCCACTATCTACCCTTCTCCATTGAGAATACTGACCATTTAACCCAACTCTCTGTTTTCTATCTTTTAACCAGTTTTTAATCCACAGTAGAGCACTACCTCCTATCCCATGACTCTCCAATTTCCTCTGGAGTCTTTTATGAGGTACTTTGTCAAATGCCTATTGAAAATCCCCATACACAATATCAAACAGCTTGCCTTCACCCCTTCAAAGAAATGTAATAAATTGGTGAGGTAAGATTTCTCTTCACTAAATCAATGTTGGCTTTGTCTCATTAATCCATGCTTTTGAATATGCTCTGTAATTGTTATTTATAATAGTCTCTACCATTTTGCCCGGCACCAATGTCAGGCTCACTGGTCTATAATTTCCTGGATCATCTTTGGAACCTTTTTAAAAATCAGCATTCCCTCCAATCTTACTTAAATTCCAAGGGTAGGTACTGCAGACTCTCTCTGGAGCCCCAGATCTAGGCATCTTCAGTAATGATGTCACTTCCAATATCGATCCTGACAATATATTTAGTTTCTAAAGTTGTTTTGTGTGTGTCTTTATTGGAAACAAAATATATTGTCAGTTTGGCAGTGGAATGTTTAGAAAGGTTCACTTTCCTTGAAATGTGATTTACTGTACATAGTAACATAGTAGATGACGGCAGAAAAAGACCTGCATGGCCCATCCAGTCTGCCCAACAAGATAAACTCGTATGTGCTACTTTTTGTGTATACCTTACCTTGATTTGTACCTGTCCTTTTCAGGGCCCAGACCGTGTAAGTCTGCCCAGCACTATCCCCGCCTCCCAATCACCAGCCCCGCTTCCCACCACCGGTTCTGGCACAGACCGTGTAAGTTTGCCCAGCACTATCCCCGCCTCCCAACTACTGGCTCTGGCACAGACCATATAAGTCTGCCCAGCACTATCCCCGCCTCCCGCCACCGGCTCTGCCACCCAATCTCGGCTAAGCTCCTTAGGATCCATTCCTTCTGAACAGGATTCCTTTATGTTTATCCCACGCGTGCTTGAATTCTGTTACCGTTTTCATTTCCACCACCTCCCGCGGGAGGGCATTCCAAGCATCCACTACTCTCTCCGTGAAAAAATACTTCCTGACATTTTTCTTGAGTCTGCCCCCCTTCAATCTCATTTCATGTCCTCTCGTTCTACCTCCTTCGCATCTCCGGAAAAGATTCGTTTGCAGATTAATACTTTTCAAATATTTGAATGTCTGTATCATATCACCCCTGTTTCTCCTTTCTTCCAGAGTATACATGTTCAGGTCATCAAGTCTCTCCTAATACATCTTGTAACGCAACGACTTATACAGGGGCATCAACACCCCCTTTCTTCTTCTGGTTACACCTCTCTCTATACAGCCTAACATCCTTCTAGCTACGGCCACCGCCTTGTCACACTGTTTCGTCGCCTTCAGATCCTCAGATACTATCACCCCAAGATCCCTCTCCCCGTCCGTTCCTATCAGACTCTCCCCACCTAACACATACGTCTTCCGAGGATTTCTATTCCCTAAGTGCATCACTTTGCATTTCTTCGCATTGAATTTTAATTGCCAAACCTTAGACCATTCTTCTCTATTCCTCGGATCCTTTTTCATGTTTTCCACTCCCTCCCGGGTGTCCACTCTGTTACAGATCTTAGTATCATCCGCAAATAGGCAAACTTTACCTTCTAACCCTTCGGCAATCTCACTCACAAATATATTGAACAGAATCATAGTAACATAGTAGATGAAGGCAGAAAAAGACCTGCACGGTCCATCCAGTCTGCCCAACAAGATAACTCATATTTGCTGCTTTTTGTGAATACCCTACTTTGATTTGTACCTGTGCTCTTCAGGGCACAGACCGTATAAGTCTGCCCAGAACTATCCCCGCCTCCCAACCACCAGCCACTCCTCCCAACCACCGGCTCTGGCACAGACCGTATAAGTCTGCCCAGCACTATCCTCACCTCCCAACCACCAGCCCTGCCTCCCAACCACCGACTCTGGCACAGACCGTACAAGTCTGTCCAGCACTATCCCCGCCTCCCAACCACCAGTCCCGCTTCCCACCACCGGCTCTGGCACAGACCGTATAAGTCTGCCCAGCACTATCCCCGCCTCCCAACCACCAGCCCCGCCTCCCGATCTTGACTAAGCTCCTGAGGATCCATTCCTTCGGCACAGGATTCCTTTATGCTTATCCCACGCATGTTTGAATTCCGTTACCGTTTTCATTTCCACCACCTCCCGCGGGAGGGCATTCCAAGCATCCACTACTCCCTCCGTGAAAAATACTTCCTGACATTTTTCTTGAGTCTGCCCCCCTTCATTCTCATTTCATGTCCTCTCGTTCTACCATCTTCCCATCTCCGGAAAAGGTTCGTTTGCGGATTAATACCTTTCAAATATTTGAACGTCTGTATCATATCACCCCTGTTTCTCCTTTCCTCCAGAGTATACATGTTTAGTTCAGCAGCACCGATCCTTGAGGCACACCACTACTCACCTTTCCTCCGAATGAATTACATTCTCCATCACCCTCTGGCTTCTGTCCGTCAACCAGTTCCTAATCCAGTTCACCACTTCGGGTCCTATCTTCAGTTCATCCAGTTTATTTAAGAGCCTCCTGTGGGGAACCGTGTCAAAAGCTTTGCTGAAATCGAAGTAGATTACGTCTATAGCTCGTACCTGATTCAATTCTCCTGTCACCCAATCAAAGAATTCAATGAGATTCGTTTGGCACGATTTCCCTTTGGTAAAGCCATGTTGTCTCGGATCTTGCAACTTATTGGCTTCCAGGAAATTCACTATCCTTTCCTTCAGCATCGCTTCCATTATTTTTCCAATAATCGAAGTGAGGCTTACTGGCCTGTAGTTTCCAGCTTCTTCTCTATCACCACTTTTGTGAAGAGGGACCACCTCCGCCGTTCTCCAATCCCTCGGAACCTCTCCCGTCTGCAAGGATATATTAAACAAATCTTTAAGAGGACCCACCAGAACCTCTCCGAGTTCCCTCAATATCCTGGGGTGGATCCCTGGTTGAAATGTGATTTACTGCAGATATAGTGCTCTTGCTTAGCAAATAACATAATCATTCTCCTATTCTTCTTTTCAGTCGTGGTATCTGAGCCACATTAGCAAAGGAGTTTGGTGATGTCGCAGAAAAAAAGTGCAGAGGCCGCCAAACTAATTTTAGGACGCTGAGAAGTAGACAGGCTCTTTCCCGCATTACCTGGCTCTGGCAAATACTGCGTTGGAGAGTATGCAGGGTCTGGTGTAGAGAGTTGTATGGAGACAGAAAATTTAACCCTCCACCCATCCCCAAAATGTTTTTGCTTGCTGGATGGCATGAAAGAGTAGCAAGGTGGGGGTGGGGGACTACTGTGCAGTATTATAAAATTTTCTGTTAAGTTAGGCAGGTGATCAGTAAAATCAGCTGGGGGTGTCTCTGTTTCCACTGTGAGACCATTCCATTCACCAACCTTTCTGTATCACATCCTTTGCTGATACAGCCTTTTCAAAAATTTCAACTTTTCCTGTTCTCTGGTTGTCAGGATCAGTGAACCCTTGTGCTGATTCCAGAATAGGAGCAGCAGTTGAAAAGCCCCATTCTTCACCTGCAACGACTGCTGTTCCACAGCGGTTGAGCCCCTGGGTGCAGGCAGCTGACAGAACTTAGATGGAGGATGGGGCAGGAACAAGATGCAGGCTCCGGACAAGGATTGGTGGCAGACAGTGTCGAATTTCAGGCTTAGGGTTCAGGCAGGCAGCAGACAGAAGACAGCGTCAAGTTTCAGGTGTAAGTCCAGGCAAGTTGCAGACAGAAGGCAGCATCTGATTCCAGGCATAAGGTCTAGGCAGGCGGCAGATAGAAGACAGCGTCAAGGTTCAGGCATAGTCCAGGCAGGGTCGGATTCCAGGCGTATGGTCCAGTCAGTCGGCAGACAGAAGGCAGCATCAGATTCCAGGCAGGTTGTACACAGAAGACGTCAGATTCCAGGTGTAAGGTCTAGGCAAGTGGCAGACAGAAAGCAACGTCAAGTTTCAGGCGTAGGTCCAGGCAGGTGGCAGACAGAAGGCAGCTTCGGATTCCAGACTAAGGTCCAAGTAGATGGTAGACTGAAGGTACTTGAGAGCTCTAGGGAATGCTCTAGCTGCAAACAAGGCATAGCTGAGGCACTGGATAGTAGTCCGGCTCCTCCTTAAGAGGTGGGGGCGTCTGATGTCAGGAGGACGTCCCCACTCTGGAGGAGTAATCAAGAGGAGAAGCCGGCGCTGTATTAAGCTGTGGCGGCCATCCACGCCGCCGCGCAGGCTGCTGGGAATGCGGCTGTGGCCGCGCGAGAGAGGGCAGAGCAGAATGCCTTGGAGATGTGGCAAAACGCTGTGGTGGCCACCCACGTTGTCGGCCATTGGGAGGAGCAAGAGTGGAGCAATGTGGCAGCTAGCCAGACCGCCGCACCGAAAACTAACCCTGCCTTGCCAGTGGTAAGTCGTGACACTGGTATTGCAGCACATTTCAAATGAGACTGTTTTTCTCAGTATACCAGAGTACATCAAAAGTAGATACAGCAAGTCATAATGCTTCCCAGATATCA
Source organism: Microcaecilia unicolor (assembly GCF_901765095.1). Lineage (NCBI taxonomy): Eukaryota > Metazoa > Chordata > Amphibia > Gymnophiona > Siphonopidae > Microcaecilia > Microcaecilia unicolor. The sequence goes on along the minus strand of NC_044044.1, from coordinate 2,002,776 downwards.
AATAAACTTGTGATTAAAGTCATTTCCTAAGGACATATTCAGGCTTGCATATTCTCACACATGGGTACTACTACTACTAGACATACGCAGCACTGTACACTTGAACATGAAGAGACAGTCACTGCTCAACAGAGCTTACAATCTAATTAGGACAGATGACAAACAGGACAAATAAGGGATAAGGAAATTACTAAGGTGGGGATGATAAAATAAGGGTACTGAACAAGTGAGTAAGGGTTAGGAGTTAAAAGAGGTGGGTAGCGTCCAATCCGCGTTGTCCGGTCTGGCATTTATGCCAAAGTAAAAACAAAAAAAAAACAGAGCTCCTCAGTTTTGTTTTCTCCGTGTGAAGAGAGGCTGCGTTCTACCAGTGCTCTTTACACGTTCGGTTTTCGGAGCTTTTGAGTGCCTTCTGCTTGTTTTTCTTGTTTTTATTCTCTCTCTTTCGTCTTAGTTTTCTTTTTGACCCATGTTTGTTAACTTTATTTTTTGATTTGGGCTGCCTTTAGGCCCTGACTCCGGTCAGGAACCCTTTTTTTGTGTGTGTGTGCCTTTTTCCCTTTTTCGGGCACCATCAAGCCATTTGATTTGGCCAGCAAATTCTTCCCATCCATGTCCATGAAGACTCCTAGTGGCTTCAAGCGTTGTACTTGGTGCAACCGGACCATCTCGGGAAAATACATCCATTCTTGGTGTCTGGGGCCCTGCTGTCTTCATATGAAGAAGAGGAGCCAGGTCCGGATCCTTATCAGCATCGAGGTCTGAGGTGTCGGTATTGATCTTGAGTGTTTCACTGGGAGTATCGGTCAACATGGCTGCCTCGAGACCTTAGGACACTGGGAACAGTGAGGTATCGAGTGGGTCTCCACCTGTCTTGAGGCCTCCTGCTACGCAGGCCCTCCCGACCTCGAGGCAACGTGAGGATTCAACCTTGTCTGCACTGAGGAGCATGGGTGATGAGCATCGGGCGAAGGCCAAGATGCACCATCATCGATCTCCCTCATTACACGGTGCCGGGAGCTCCGGGGCTTCGAGGGATACAGCACCTGAGAAGCGTCGGCGCCGGGAGGACCACTCTCCCTCCGTTCAAGAGGTGCCAATATGCTTGTCTCCAAGCAGCTGAGATCCTGTTTCCATATCAACCTCAGCAGTTCTGCAGCCTGGCTTCATATTCTCAAACATGGGTAGATGCTGATCTGCATCGTCCGGTCTGGCATTTATGCCACAGTAAAAAAACAGATTCTCACACATGGGGAATCCCTAGCATCCAGGCTCACCCAAAACAACAAACATTGGTCAACTGGGTCTCACAACAGCAAGGACATTACATAGATTAACCTGAAACTATATATAATCTGAAGGAGGGTGCAGCCTGGAGAACAGAATAAAATGGGTCTAGGAGGGTAGAGTTGGATTCTAGACCCCAAACAGATTCTGCAACATTGACTGCCCAAAACAACTGTTTTGTCGGGTATCCTGCTCAAGTCAGTAGTGAGATGTGAATGTGTGGACTGAAGACCACATTACAGCCTTGCAAATTTCTTCAATGGAGGCTGAGCTCAAGTGGGCTACAGAGGCAGCCCTGGCTCTGACATTATGAGCCTTGACATGACCCTCCAAGGCCAGCCCGGGAATAAGTGAAGGAAATGCAATCTGCCAGCCAAATTGAGATGGTGGGTTTCCCAATGGCGACCCCCATCCTGTTGGGATAAAAAGAAACAAAAAGCTGGGCGAACTATCTGTGGGGCCTTGTAGTCCAAGTGTGCAAGCTGCTTTCACCAGGATGGGTATGAGGTTGGGGGAAAAAATGTTGGCAAGACAATTAACTGGTTCAGATGGAACTCCAACACCACCTTCTGTAGGGACTTAGGGTGCATGCAGAGGACTGCTCTGTTGTGATGAAACTTATTATAAGGTGCATCCACTACTAAGGCCTGAAGCTCACTGACACTACGAGCTGAAGTAACAGCTACCAAGAAAATGACCTTCCAGGTCAAGTACTTCAGAGGACAGGAAATCAGTGGCTGAAAAGGAGCTTTCATCAGCTGGGTGAGAACAACATAGAGATCCCATGACACTGGTGGAGGTTCAACAGGGGGCTTTAACGAAAGCAAACCTTTCATGAAGCGAACAACTAAAGGCTGTCCATATATGGGCTTACCTTCTACACATTGATAAGCACTAAGGCGAACCCTTACCGAGTTGGTCTTGAAACCAGATAGACAAGTGTAGAAGGTATTGAAGCAGGATCTATGTAGGACAAGTAAGGGGATCTAGCTCTCACACCAGACAGCAAACCTCCTCCATTTAAAAGAGTAACACCTCTTAATGGAATCTTTCCTGGAATCCACCAAGACCTGGGAGACAAGCTCTCAACATCCAAGCTGTGAGAGCCAGAGACTGGAGGTTGGGATGAAGAAGCAACCCCTCGTTCTAAGTGATGAGGTACTCCGATCTCCACAGTTCTTCAGAGGATAATTCCAGAAGAAGAGGGAACCAAATCTGCCTCGGCCAGTAAGGTGCAATCAGAATCATAGTTCCGTGGTCTTGCTTGAGTTTCAACAAAGTCTTTCCTACTAGAGGATAAGCATACAGGAGACACTAGTCTGCTGAGGGCCTGAAGCCTGGTACAGAACTGAGGGACCTTGTGGTTGATCTGAGTGGCAAAAAGATCTACCGAGGGGGTGCCCCATGCTCAGAAGATCTTGCAGGCTATGCCTATGTGAAGAGACCACTCGTGCAATTGCATTAGCCTGCTCAGTCTGTTGGCCAGGGTGTTGTTTGCATCCGCCAGATAAGTGGCTTGGAGAAACATGACATGCAGGCGAGCCCAATGCCACATCTGGACAGCCTCCTGACACACAGGGTGTGATCTGGTGCCCCCGTGCTTGCTGATTGCAACCTGATTGTCTGTTTGAATGAGAATGATTTGATGGGACAGCGGATCTCTGAAAGCCTTTAGAGCGTTCCAGACTGCTTGAAGCTCCAGGAGGTTGATTTGAAGATTTGTTTCCTGGAGGGACCAAGTTCCTTGAGCCCATCTACATGAGCTCCTCATCCCAGGAGAGATGCATCTGACAGCAACACTTTTTGCGGCTGAGGAATTTGAAATGGAAGTCCCAGAGGCAAATTGGATCGAATTGTCTACCATTGAAGAGAGCAAGCAAGCTCTGGGGACACTTAGATGACATCTTTTAGACTTCCCGAGGCTTGATACCACTGAGAAGCTAGAGTCCATTGAGCTTGGGTGTAACATACACTGTGGAAGCCTTGTGGCCCAGCAAGCTCAACATCTGTTAAGCTGTGACCTGTCGAGAGGTTCGAACCTTGGAGGCTAGCAAGACAAGATTGTCTGCTCTGGCCTCCGGGAGGTAGGCATGAACATTCTGCGAGTCGAGCAAGGCTCCTATGAATTCCTATCTTTATACAAGGTGGAGATGGGACTTGGGGTAATTTCAAATGAACTCTAGTAGCTCATCCGCATGGACTCCCAAGCACCATTCTCTGCTCTTCACCAGCCAATCATCAAGATATGGGAGCACATCCCAGTCTGCGTGACGTTTCTAGACACTTGGTGAAGACCCTGGGAGCTGACGCAAGGTCAAAAAGTAACACACGGTATTGAAAGTGATTTGTTCCCAGCCGAAATCAAAGATACTTCTGGTAAGCAAGAAGTATTGTGATATGTGTATGCATCCTTTTAGTCCAGAGAGCATAGCCAATTATTTTTCCTGAATTACTGGGAGAAGGGTGCCCAGGGAAAGCATCCGGAACTTTTCTTCAACTAGAAATTTGTTCAGGGCCCTTAGGTCTAGGATAGGATGGGATGCACCTCCCCCCCCCCCCCCCCCATTTTCTTTTGCACTAATAAGTACCTGGAATAGAATCCCTGCCCTTCTTCCCCTGGTGGAACGGGTTCGACTGCATGGGCCATCAACATGGCAGAGAGTTCCTCTGCAAGCACCTGCTTGTGCTGAGAGCTGAACAAATGAGTTCTTGGTGGGCAATTTGGAGGTTTGGAATGCAAATTGATGATGTATCCGAGACGGACTAGTTGAAGAACCCACTGGTCGGAGGTTATGAGAGGCCACCTTTGGAGAAAAAATTTTAACCTCCCCCCAACTGGCAAGTAGTCTGAAACAGGGCCACAGCGGGAGGTATGGTAGGCACAAGCACCCCCGATACAGGCGCACACCGCTGCATAAGGCCATCCAGCAGCTCAGGGAGCATATCTGCTATAGGTATCTTTGCTTTAATTGCTTTGAATATTGGAAGCAACACTGTTAGCATGGCAATCACACACTCTAAACTGACTGATATGTATAGGCGATGATGACCAAAATTATATTTCTCTCTCACAAACACACACATATGTATATGAAACATGACTAGATGGATCTTTCATATGGGATCAGCATATATATTATCAAAAATAACCAAACATTGAATGTGGGTATTATTTTTCCTACTTTTATGTTTCTCCAGGACAGAAAGAGCACCATTTTATTCTAGAGTCTCAAATGTTTTTCTTGAGAAACTGCACTTATTTGCTTTTTTGATGTATTCCACAGTGTTCAAGTTGCTGTGGTCCTATTGTAATGTGCCCTTTTGAGACATGTAACCAAAGTCACCTCATGTCACTTAATAGTGTTTCTGCTGGAGACTGTAGATGGAGATCTATCCTAGCTGTGTGTAATGTTGATGGACCAAGCCTTCCTTTATTGCAATGGAAAGGTAAGGATTTAAAAAATGGTCTTCATTATAAGCCTGCAAAATTGACTACGGTTTTATTTTAATCCAACAGGCCACAATGCTGTTATGTTAAATGAAGATAATCAAGAACCCAGAGAACTTTCTGAAATCTATCATCCATCAGCAGAAAGAAAACCAAAGGAATGTGAACAGCAGCATCAACTCAAAGGAAAGACAAGGGTGCCAGTACAACAGACACCTGGGAAATGCATTAATTCTTCAGGTGGACTTGGGAAACCAGCATATCCCACTGTTCAAGAGAAGGGCGACATTGGGCAAACACCCTATATACTTACAGAATTGGTAAATGAGCAAGAAAACAACAAACGACAGGAACTCTATATATGTAGTGAATGTGGAAAGAGCTTCAATACACAATCAAATCTAATTGCCCATGTAAGTGTGCACACTGGAGTGAAACCATTTAAATGTTCTCAGTGTGAGAAAAGCTTCACTAGAAATGCGAACCTCCAAAAGCATGAGAGATCTCACACTGGAGAGCGACCATATAAATGTACTGTGTGTGGGAAAGGCTTCAATCAGTCATCCCATCTTATCATACACCATAGAACACATACCGGGAAGAAACCCTACAAATGTGCAGAGTGTGGAAAAAGTTTCAGCCAGTCATCACATCTTGTTACACACCAGAGAACACATACTGGTACAAGACCATACAAGTGTACTGAATGTGAGAGAAGCTTTTGTAGTGGCGCAAACCTTGTGCAACACTTGCGAATTCATACTGGTGAAAGGCCATACCACTGTGCTGGCTGTGAGAAAAGCTTCAGCAAAAGCTCAACACTTACTGAGCATCAGCGAATCCACACTGGTGAAAAACCATTTAAGTGCCCCTATTGTGAGAAGAGCTTTAGACAGATATCAAGTCTTACCACACACCAAAGACTTCATACAGCAGAAAAACCATACAAATGTAGTGACTGTGAGAAATGTTTTAGGCAGAAGCGAGACCTTGTGAGACACATGCCAGTCCATCACACAAAGCCGGGTGAAATTATCTATATGAAAGATGAGTAGGAAACGCAAAGAAATCTAGCATCTACATTCAAAATAAATACTTGGCTCTTGATTAAGAACAGGAATGAACAATAAAACTTCACTGCAGGTGTGCATATTTTAGGTTTTTAAAGGCACCCAGCTGGAAAGATGCTTTGGAACTTGGTACCAATTGTTTCCACAATGATGTCTCCTCCAATAAGCAAGGTAGCTGGATGGACTGCTGTGGTCCTTTGATGCTGTGCCCTAGTGGACCTTGCAAGTCTCCTTATAATTCCTTCTCTCTTGCCTGGTGCCGTTTGTTTTCCAACTCAGCCTATCCGTCCTTCCCTCCTTATCCCTTATCCTATAGCTAGCCTGTATATTTTTCCCCATTTCTAGTCCTGTGACAGCTTGTCCCACCTCTTTGCTTGTCTTTCTGCTATCTCAAGGGTATTTCCTCTATTGTCTTCTTTTGCCCTATATTTTTTTTTCCTTTTCTCACCTCTACCCCACCTGTATTTCTATTTTTTTACTTCTCTTGCCATTCCTAGGACAGAGTGAACAGTAGCTACTGTACAGAGGAGGGAAGAGGCCTGCTGGAAAGAGGAATAGGAGACAGATTGGTAGACAGTGATGAAAAGAAGGAGAGAATGGTGGCAGAAACTTGGGGAAAGTATTTTAATTTTTATGGGTGACACTGGTTGAAAGGAGAAACTGGTAGGCTTTGAGCATTAAGTTGCAAGTATAAAGAAACAGGAGAGGTAGACTGGAGGAAGGAGTCAAGACAGGTGCTGTGGTGGGAAGTAGTGAAAGAGCTGTGCTAGGCACCAGTGGGATGAGAAGAGTGTCGCTGGGTAGGGTAGTAACCGTGTGCAAATAGAGCAGCAGTGGTGGCGGTGAAATGTCTATCTTTGTTATTATGGTTATTATTTCACATGTCCTACATTATCCTGAAAACAAGCTCACTTAGCCACATTTGATATACTGCTCTTGATGTGGAGGATTGACAACTGAGAGGGGAGTGTAGAGAGTAATGGGTGGAAGCTCCAGCAGAGGGGTGGGTCTTTCTTTTCCCTTTTCTGCTTGTCCAAAATTACAGAGAAGGGATCAAATGGGGAAGGTCTAAGAGGCGTCTCCATTAAAGGGTCCTTTTACAAAGGTGCATAGCGATTTTAGCGCCTGTGTTAACTATGCATGCACTAAATGTTAGAGTTGCCTGTATATTCCAGTGGGCATTTCTAGCATTCAGTGCACCTTTGTAAAAGACCCCCTAAATGCAGAAGAGGCAGCATGCATGCCTCTCTTCTCTTGTTCTTAGGTGACTGATGCCCAAAGAAACTCACCAGGTAATACTGAATCTTCACCAACTTCTTTGTGGTAATTTTCATACTCCCTGATGTTAAGTGCTTCTTTCTTCTTGTTTTATTGAATAAGGAAGGGAGAGAGCAGGGGCAATGCCTATGTATTCTTTTGGCTGCTATGGACATTTTGCCTGTTTTTCCGGGCCAAAGCACCCATATTTCTTGTATCCTTATGGCTAATGGTGGAAGCCCAAGAGACAGTGATTGTACAGTCTCGAGTATCTAATGTAAACAGGACTGAGCCTTTGTCAAATAAGTGAAAAGTCAGATAATACAGAAAACAATGGTAATCTGTTAAAAAATGCACAGAAAACATACTTTATGCATACAGAACATCATATATTTAAAATACAGTATTTAATAACTTGTGAAGCTGGAAAACAGGAAAAGAACGTGCGCGCTCCTTAATGACAACTTGATGTCAAGGGGAGGGATTGGGGGGGGGGGGGGGGGGGAATCTGTTGGATAAGCCAGATGGTTGGATTAGCCAAGATCAAATAATCGAGACTGTACTGTAGTTATGTTAGTGAAGAAATGAATTATAGAAGCCCCATTATGGGCAGGAACAGGGGTGGGGTCATCACTTGCTGCAGCAGTGCCTGGTGTTGCGGAAGTGCAACTGGGAGAACAGGAGCACCTAGTTGGAGTTCTGACCCTGGACATCATCGGTGCCAGCTGCACCAACAACCTTTAGAGGCACTTATTAGCCCTTTCTGGGCACAGTCAGTGAGCATGCCATGCCTGGTGAAATTTTCTTCTGCCATAAGAAATAACGCTTCTGTTCACCTGTTCTCATCCCATGCAAAGCACCATCCATGCCTGCCTGCAGAATGATGTGATGTGTTTGGGGAGAGACAGGATAGGTGATGATATCATCCCTAAACAGCTTAAGCAGGGTGTACAGGAAAAGGTTTTGCTAGTTATAGAGAACCACTCATTCTTGCTCCTCAAGGCGTTGCAGATGGTGAAAGAGTCTGAACTACACGACCTTTCTTTAGGGCTCTATTGATAGCTATGAGAGAGCTATAACAAGTGTGCTGCTCTCTATTGCTTTAGCTTTCACTATGGTGTATACAGTTTGTGTTTCATGCCATCAAACTCCCAGGAGGTAAGGCCATGCCTACCCCCCAAAGTAGAGGCACCAGAGAGAACCAGGTGAGTGACAGCCACAAACTGCTATGAGACATTGTGCCCATGTTTCCTGGGAGGCAGTGCTGGGCCTTCCCTCTCTTGAGAACATTTTTCTGGAGAACATAGGGTTCCCTACCCCAGTGGCGAAGCTTGGAGGGGTTTCGTTGAACTGTGCACCCTTGGTAGGTTTATAGCAGACAACAAGTAGGCCTCTTTAGAAACTTCTATTCTTAGAGTTTAGAACAACCTTTTTTTTTTCTTAAGCTCATATGAAGAGTTTCTCTGGCAACCTGAAGGAAAGCTTGGTATCTGTATGCCTTTCTGAAAGTCATCAAATCCATGAGTTCCTCCCTAAGGAGCTTCTGCGCTGATACAGTGAGGAAAGCAGTTTTATCCCAGGAGGGTCTCAGGTGGTGTTGTAGATCACTAGACGTGTACTTGAAAGATGTAAACACAGAGGACCCAGTAGCAGCTGCAGAATCAATGAGTTCTTCCATGGTTCTTAGACTCACCATAGCAAAATAAGGCATCTGGAACAGTATTTGCCTGATTAAGAGGCTTATTTTTGAAACAGAAAAATGTCCACGAAGCGGCAGATGGACTTTTATTTATTTTTTTTTTTAATTACCAAAACGTCCAAATTGCTATTTTTGAAACTCATTTTTAAGACATTTCCATATGCAGTTTTCTATGCAGGGAGCAGGATTTGGGCGTTCCCGGATCTTAGACTTTTTTTTTCTACCATAATGAAACAAAGCAAAAACATCCAGGGTTAAATGTTTTGGTCTAGACCTGTTTTAATCATGACTAAGCCACAAAAAGGTGCTTAAATGACCCAGTGACTACTGGGGGGGATTAAGGCATTATACCCCACCTTACTCCCCCAGTGGTCACTGATTCCCCCTCCCCCCCCCCAAAGATGTGAAAGAAACAATACATACCAGCCTCTATGACAGCTTCAGATGTTATGACTAGTCCTGTTAGAGCAGCAAGCAGTGGTTTGGTGCAGTGCACAATAGAGAAGGGAACCCAGGCCCATATCCACACTTGTGGTGGAAAGTGTTGAGCCCTCCAAAACCTACTGCACCTCTATGTAGCTGATACCGGCAAAAGAAAAATACACTGAGCATTAACATCTCGTAAATGGCCATTTGTGAAACAAAATGATAGACATTTTTCTGGTTCGAAAATTGCTGTGTTCACTACTTGATTTTTGGGTGTTTTCAACAAAATGGCCAAAATTGGATTTAGACATATCAAAAGTGCCCCTCAGGGGATTTTCTAGCCAAGGAAATCCCAAGACAAGTGAATGATTTAGTAAGTAACAGAATGATGTATTTTGGTTGATGGCTTCCTACTTTCAAACTAAAGAAAACTGGCAGGAAACAAGCCCTTTATTTTAGTGAGACTTCCCATTCAAAGAATGGGAATGTTGCAGGGGTTGAATTTGTGAAATGCTTCTGAATCAATGAAAACCTTAAGTTTGCACCGGGAAATTAATTTAACTTCCCAATGATTTACGTGCCCCCTGTCTGACTGTTTAATTACCTAGCAGACCTCGCACAGTCCCAGACTAATCTACCCAGCCTAGGCACTAAGGAACTCCACAAACAGAAGGACAAAGGGATACTGTAAACTTGAGAAAGTAGCTGTCAAAGTTTATTAGCTCACTTACCAAAAGCTAGATTAGTACAAAATCATCACAGGGCATATATCAGACACTCGTTTCTCATATTGGGAGTGCAGCGCTCCGTGACACACAATGGTTACCGTCAGCATGTTCTGTAGTCTCCGGGGCAATGCCTTAACTACTAGCCTTTAAATACATTTTTTTTTATCATTGATCCCTATTAGGTTTTCATTTTCCCACTGGCCGTCTTTGCATATTATCAGTTGATAATTATGACTTCACATGTTTCCAAGTTCTAAGTATCCTTGCTCTGGCGTCCCAGCTCTCCTCTGGCGCAGCAACTTCCTGTTTCCGGCAAGGAGGGAGGGATTGGGAAGTTGTGTCATACGGGACAGGGCACCGAGAAGGTTGCTTGTATAGATTAAACTTGGGCGAGTTTGGACAAGCAGAAGGACTGTTTTTATATAGACCCCTGAGGCAGGCGCCTTTTTGGCGCCGAAACACGGCCCGTGTCGGGTCTTTGACTAATAAAGTACTCCTGTTGTCCCATTCTTGAAGGTCCAGTGTTGCTTTTTTCTTTTGGTTGCAAGTTCTAAGTATCAACATCTTTGCTAATAATGAGTTCACATGTTTCCAAGTCCTCCTTCAGCCCCCCTGGATGTTCTTATTTTACTTTCGTCTGACCCATTGTTATCGGCCTTCAACAAAATATCTTCACTCGCAACCTCTTGTTATTGTCTGTCCACCTGTTGTTTTGAGAACAGATTCCATCTTCCTCTGTCGGCTCTCAGTCGCTTAATTCAGCATTTTACAGTAGTGGCATTGTCTGGGTCAGACATGCTCTTTGATTTTTGGATGCCTAGTTCTGAGCTCTAGGCCTGGCTTGACCTGTATTTTACTGAAGGCAACTGATAGCATTTTTCTACATTCCCCTCTTGCCAGGCCCATAGGTGGGGCCAGCACACGTGACTTCTAGTATGTGGCCTTCCTTTCCAGAGGGCTCCTAGAATCTGGTGAGGCGATGTATCAGAGGTGACATGGGTGGTCTGACATAGTGGAAAACAAGACCATAAAAAGAATCAATATATGGGTACGCTAAATGAGATGCATTGGGATTCCCCTTTACTGTAACTAACCCAAGGAGCCTAACTATCCTACAACACCCCCCTGGACACAGTGAAACTTTGATGTAGAACTAATACAAGCCGAACAGTATCTTAATTACAAATCAAGCACTGGCAAAAACTCTGTATCTATATTTGTATTGTATATTTATTTATTTATTTTAGTACATTTCTACCCCACATTTACCCACATGAGCAGGAGCAATGTGGCTTACAATAAATCAGGATACAAAACAGGACAATGATGGTCCAGAAACAGAAAGTGACAGGAGGGGTAGGAACAGGGGATAACACAGGGTAGATGACAGGGGAGAAGCGACGGCAAGTGGGAGAGGCTAAGCATTGGAGTTGCCAGTGGAGTAAGCCTTGACGAATAAAAACGTCTTTAAGGACTTCTCCTTAAGTTGTTTCGGTAGGACATTCCAATATTTTGGACTGATGTAAGGGAAGGATGATGCAAAAAGAGTCTTGTATTTAACATTCCTGCAGGTTGGAAAATGGAGAATGAGGTAGGACCTTGCAGACAAAACGTCATTTCTTGATGGTAGATCAATGAGATTAAGCATATATTCTGGAGCTTCACCATACATGATCTTGTGTGTGAGTGAACAGATTTTGAAGGTAATACGGTCTGCTACGGGGAGCCAGTGTGGTTGAAACCAAAGTGGTTGAGCAGGTTCAAAGCGCGATTTCCCCAGTATGAGCCTTTCAGCCATGTTTTGGACTGTCTGAAGCCTTTTCAGTATGTAATCCCGGCATCCAGCATAGATCCCACTGCAGTAGTCTATATGTGATAGGACTAGCCAGTGAACAAGGGTACGGAAAAGCTCTCTTGTTATGAAATGCCTTATATGTTTCAGCCTCCACATGGTGTGGACCATTCTTTTTGCGATGGCTTGCACTTGAGTATCCAGTTGTAAATGGCTGTCCAGCAAAACTCCAAGGAGTCTTAGGCTTGGTGATACCGAAAGTTTTGTAATCCTTAACGTTGAGTGTAGTTTGGACTACTTTATTGTACTGGGTCGAAAGGATTAGGCATTGTGTTTTGTCTTGGTTAAGTTTAAACAGAAATGACTTTGCCCAGGATTCCATGATGGAAAAACTTGCGTCTACTTTATCGGTAATATCAGCTAATGTGGACTTGAATGGAATATAGATGGTCACGTCATCTGCACAGATGAATGGATTAAGGCCAAGCTTTGATAATGCATTTGCTAATGGAATCAACATAATGTTGAAAAGGGTAGGAGAGAGGGACGAGTCTTGAGGCACCCCACAACTGGCTATCCAAGGCGCAGAAATGACGGAATTAGCTTTGACTTGGTAGGTACGGGTGGAGAGGAAACCCTTAATCTAGTTTAGCACGTTCCCACTTAATCCGAATGTGTCCAGCAGGTAGAGTAAAAGCTCATGATCCACCATGTCAAACGCACTGGACATGTCAAATTGAAGTAATAAGATTTTGTTGCCAGTAGACATTTCCCTTTTAAAATGAGACAGAAGAGTAACCAGGACTGTTTCGGTACTGAACTGCGGACGGAACCCTGATTGTGAACAATGCAGAGTATCGAAATTCTTCATGTAGTCCGTTAGTTGAGAATTGACCAAACTTTCCATAATTTTAACAAGCAAAGGTATAGATGCTATTGGTCGATAATTTGAAAGGACATATACTCCTACTTTAGGATTCTTGGGAATAGGCGTGAGAAGAATGTGTCCATGCTCATGATGAAACAGTCCCTGTTGTAGCATGAAGTTTAAATAGGAGGTAAGGTCGACGACGAAGCACTCTGTGACTTGTATATGCAGGCCCTGCTAGGTTATAGCGTATTGGAAAATACATCAGAGCATATTTTCCTTCTTCCTCTGTTCCGGCAACCAGCTCGGTATCGGCTAGAAGGCGTTCATACAGGACACAGTGACCTGTAGGTTCTTTCTTGCTTATAGCAGTTGCAATTACCCGTTATACTAATCCTCTAGTGCATGGGATGATACAGCATCCTACAACTATGAAAATGACAACACAAACAATAATAGATATTGCGACTGAAACAAAAAGATTTTTTCCATTTTCCAAACATTTTATCCAGCCATCCGGTCCAGGAAGTGTCAATGCCAGAGTTGTGAGCCAGCTCCTCAGAAAGTGAGGTGAGGCCTTTCGGAGCTCTGGAAATTGATCCATCTGGAGCGGTATTGTTGGGGATAAAAGTTCAGCATTGAGTTCCCAATTTTACACAGATCCCACCATCTGACTCTAACATCATATCAAGAACCATCCGGTTCTCCATGGTCATTCTACTGGTGGCATCTAATTGGGCTGCTATTCCCTGTTGCAGGAAAGTAGTAACAATCATGAGGCTTGGTTTCTTTGGCATGGAGACCTCCACTCTGCAAGGTTTCTCCTTTCCCTATCGAGTGGGGTTCTTTTTCCTCAAGCTCTGGGCACTGATCCCTGAAATGGTCCTTGCATATGTTTCCATCTGTGCTCTTGCTCTGTGATATAGACACAGCTAAGCATCTTGGACTCTTCTGGGGGTGTGGGAGAAGAAAGAAAAGGAAGGTAGAGTGTTCACTTTATAGCAGTCACCTCACCTGTTGGTTTAGCCTCTAGGTCTTGCTGGCCACCAGAGTCTGGCTACACCCCCTAGTGCCTGACTACACCCCCTAAGGCAGGGAGCAGAGGGAAAAGCAGAGGCACTTGGGTCCTAGAGCAGTTGTGAAATCAAGGCCACAAACCTAGTAAAAGGTCTGGGGGAACCAGTGAGCGGCAAGGTTAGAAGCAGGCAGAGGTCCAAATCACAGCCTGATAGCAATGTAAAATGTAAGGTTTAATTTATTTGCCAAATCACATTTTGAAAATAAAACTTGTCAAAGCAGTTTACAGACTTAGAAGAATAAAATAAACCAAATGATATAGAACATAAATATTCCTATTGAATACAATTCTAAGAGAGTGAAATGTTGATTATTCTAAAGGATGGAATTCCAGAGGGCTGAAGCCTGATAGCTGAAAGCTGTTCTTTTGTGTAAATTCCAAGTAGATTTTAAGACTATTAGCCAAATAAAAGAGAAATCTTAAACTGCACTCTGTAATGCTGATCTACATGACATAATTTTGCAATGGTAAACAAATGTAGCATGTTTTGGGAATTCTAAAAAGTGATACTTGTGGATTTATTTTGGAAATTCTTTTAATAAAATATATGTATCCCCCTCAGTAACCAGTTTTCTGTTCTTCCTGTGGCTAAGGATTGAGTGGTTCTGGTTTTCATCCTGGAACCGATAGTGGTAGCAAAAGCCAGGAAAGGAATATGGGGTAGGGCTACATATCTGCAAACAGGCTTCCACAATGATATAAAAGTCAAGATGTAGCAATGTGGGTTGATAGTGGCAGGATCCAGAGCTCGAACAAGCAGCACTGACAGTATAGGCCAAGAAAAAGACAGGCACTAAATCAGTGACTGAGGTAAGAATCCAGTGGAAGTTTCTAACCCTCCATCTCTTGCCGCTGATTGTTCTGGACCAGCAGAATAAGCCAGTCAGCAGTAAGAGGTGGGGGAGGGATAGAGGCAGTTACAGAAAAGAGAGTGTTAGGAAGAGGAGGAAGTAAGAGGACAATGGGGGCACAGTGAGGAAAAATCATAATATGTGGGATTGGGGGGAGATCAAGAGTTTGGGAGGTAAGTGTGGGGTAGGGAAGGAAGAGTATTTTTGGTGTTGGCAGCTCTAGGGCTTGATAAATGTCTATGCCCGTACTGTAGGTAGAATTTATGTCTCGTGCTAGCATTCTATAAAGAAAAGTAACTGCTTACTTTTCTTTATAAAAATGTCTCTTAATATGGAAAGTACCAGAGAAAACCTTTGCATAGTCCTGGTGAGTAGCACTTAACTGATCAGCAAGTGCTTATGTCCAGCTAAATGCTTTTAAGTATCAGGCCAATGGTCATAATACCATTTTCAAAGTAAAAGCATAGAAATACTTTAATTTTGAAAAAATGTTGTACTCATGGACATTTTGCACTGGTTCTTAATGTGCATAGATTTTAAAATGTGATCTTGTGCATTTGCATCCCTGGAGCTAAAAGTATACAAACAAAGCTTTTTACATATTATGTACAGGTACTTTCTGTGTCCCTAGTGGGACATAAGGTTTTGTATGTGAGGCAATGGAGAGTTAAACTAAACATATTTCAGACAGTCCTTTTACCAACTTTTATTCTCGTTTTCAGCTTATGTAAACTGCCTTGATATAGTGTATGTAGATATATATGGCAGTGTATCAAGGTCCAAATAAATAATAAATGAATGGCTTTTGAAAATTCTCTTCCCCATGAAGATGATAGCACCATACTAGAAACAATCATGTTAACGGTTAAATATTACAAGTAAATTGTCGCTAGTGGCAAGCTGCAGGACCTCACACAGCTGTGGCACATACATACAGATTGCAGGTAAAAGTCAAAAATACTTTATTTATGTATATAAGAACATAAGCATTGCCATACTGGGACAGACCGAAGGTCCACCAAGTCCTGTTACCAATAGTGGTCAATCTAGGTCACAAGTACCTGGAAAGATCCCAAAACAGTACAATACATTTTATGCTTCTTATCCTAGACATAAGCAGTGGATTTAGTCCTCCTCATTTTTGTTTTCCATTCCTTTCCTAATAATACTTAACATTGTATTTGCTTTCTTTGCCACCTCACACTGAGCAGAGGGTTTCAACATATCATCAACGATGACACCAAGGAGTCACCTTTTCCTGTTTGGTGACTCATAACATAGCTATAGTTCAGGTTCCTCTTTACCACTTGCATCACTACTACTACTATTTAGCATTTCTATAGCGCTACAAATCGTACGCAGCGCTTCACAAACATAGAAGAAAGACAGTCCCTGCTCAAAGAGCTTACAATCTAATAGACAAAAATAAAGCAAGCAAATCAATTAATGTGGGGGAGTGGTTACAAGTCAAAAGCACTGTTAAAGAGGTGGGCTTTCAATCTAGATTTAAAAATGGTCAAGGATGGGGCAGTAATATTCCAGTAAGATGTGTAAATAAAAAACTTAAAGCAAGACGGTCAATATATTGTATATGGATTTTCAGAAGGCACTTGGCAACATGAAAGACTCCTCGGGAAAATTTATGATGAAGCCACAACTTAAGTACTGCAAGCAGTTCTGGGTAGCTGCACCTCAAAACAGCAGAATGATGAGAAAAACAATTATAGGGCTGATCAGTCCTCTTATAAAAAGAAAGGCTCAACTGGTTAGGAGAAGAAACAAGTGACAGCTGATACCAACAGAGGTCTATAAAATTCTGTATGGTGTGAACAAGTTATTTATACTATCAAACAGTACTAAGACTAGAAGATGCTCCAATGAAACTATCCAGCAGTATATTCAATAACTGGTCGCCCACATAAGTGCCACTTGCACAGGTGAATGTACAGACCTGCATGTTCTCAGGTAAGGGTACTCTTGGGTATATAAATGGCATTAAAACAGCTAAGCGCTATACTGTAGGGTTTGTGTAAGTAGCATATCATGTGATTGCAAGGGGACATTCACATGGGCATAGGTGGTACTACCACTTAATTGTATCACTTACAGAATACTGCAAGTTGCATGCACCCTTGCTGCATATAGCCACCTGCAGTTATGTCAAGTCTGTGGCTGGTGTAACTTGCAGGTGCCTAGATTTTAGACACCCCAATACTAGGTTGCACTAGTATAACTAGTATAACAGAATCTAGCCACCTAGATGCCATTATGGACTAAGTGTTCACTGCTTAGCATCAGGACCCCTAAAAGGAGATTTCCACTTTTAGATATAAAAGTTATGGGGGTAACACGAAGGACTAAATTCAGTAAATTTGGGCACCAAAAAAACTGTGCACAGAACACTATAAACAGTGCTCCGAGTTGGGTACCATTTATAGAGTAGTGCATAGGTGACGGGATCCGCGCCCAACTTTTGGGCGTGAGGATTTACACCAACTGAACCCTGGTGTAAATCCCCATGCCTAAATTAGGCACAGATCCCCCAAATCCTATAACAGTGCACGCATCTTAACTGAATAACCCTCCCAAGGCCACGCCTACATTTTAGTTGCATGCTAAAGAATGTGTGCACTCATCTTTACAGAGTATCGCTTAGCAAGAGGCGTGCGTAAATCCAAACTGTAGTCAGCCCCAGTAATTGATAGCACCCAGTTATTGGCCCTGATAGGCTCGCTACTTGTGCATGCACATTGGGCACACATACACACTTGCGTACACAGTTTTAAGCGCCATTTATAGAATTCCCCTGTGCATGTATTATGCATCTAAGGGGCACACTCCAAATCGAAGATATAACTTGAAACATCTGACTTGGACAATGCAGGTTATACATAAATATTAATGAGTAGGTATGGTGGTAGTTAGTCAATTTATGTACTCTAATATTGTCATCTTTGGCTCATACTACTTGACCTGGGGGAGGAGGTTTTGGCCTTTGAAAGCTAGTCCAATAAAAAGATACCACCTTATTTTCCATTATTTGTTTAGTTCCTCTGAATAGTGTTGCTGAGCCATATGTATGAATTAGGAACATCCAAGTTGCACTGCAGCTGAATTCTGGCCTCTGCATGATCTTTAATTATTTAAAATGTATAATAGCCATGCTGGGTTAGGCCAACACTGACCAGTCTGAGTTGTTTGAAAGTATCCGTCGGATCCCAATAGGAACGTTCCATTTTGCTCCTTTCTGGAAGTAAAATGTTGGAGACTTTCCAGTCTGTCTGGCTGACGATTATTCTTGGACCTCTCTTCCAGTAACTTGTCCAGCCCTTTTTGTGGTGGTCTTAACTCAGCTATTCTATAAGTCTTGACCACATTTCTAGCAGAATTAATTCTGGAGTTTGCATGTTGGCTCAAAACATCACTTTGCACTTGCTCACATTAAATGTCATCTGCCATTTGGATGCCCAGTTTCCCAGTCTAGTAAGGTCCTCTTGCAATTTTTCAAAATCCTCTTGCGATTTAACAACTTTGTGTCATCGGCAAATTTAATTATCTCACTAGTTATTCCAATATCTAAATCATTAAATATGTTAAAAAGCAGCGGTCCCAGCAGAACCCTACTTTTCTCTTCTCTACTGAAACAAACGCACACCCTCGATCGCAGAGTACGTTTTTTTTGCGATCGAGGGAGTACGTTTGCTTCAGTAGAGAATCTCACTATCAGTATCTGTTAGCAAAGGGACAACACGACATTGCAGTATATTGCTTTTAACAACTGCATTGTGTTTCACAATACTGCCGTATTTTTTCCTGCTACTATTCGTGACCCTTGACGCAGGCTCTGCGTGCCGAAACACGGACCGTGTTGGGTCCACACAAAAGACTGTTTTCCTAATGCATATGAGTAAAGTTCTACTACTACTACTATTTAGCATTTCTATAGCGCTACAAGGCGTACGCAGCGCTGCACAAACATAGAAGAAAGACAGTCCCTGCTCAAAGAGCTTACAATCTAATAGAAAAAAATAAAGTAATCAAATCAATTAATGTGTACAGGAAGGAGGAGAGGAGGGTAGGTGGAGGCGAGTGGTTACAAGTGGTTACGAGTCAAAAGCAATGTTAAAGAGGTGGGCTTTCAGTCTAGATTTAAAGGTGGCCAAGGATGGGGCAAGAAGACGTAGGGGCTCAGGAAGTTTATTCCAGGCGTAGGGTGCAGCGAGACAGAAGACGCGAAGTCTGGAGTTGGCAGTAGTGGAGAAGGGAACAGATAAGAAGGATTTATCCATGGAGCGGAGTGCACGGGAAGGGGTGTAGGGAAGGACGAGTGTGGAGAGATACTGGGGAGCAGCAGAGAGTACATTTATAGGTTAGTAGAAGATGTTTGAACAGGATGTGAAAACGGATAGGGAGCCAGTGAAGCGACTTGAGGAGAGGGGTAGTATGAGTAAAGCGACCCTGGAGGAAGACGAGACGGGCAGCAGAGTTTTGAACCGATTGGAGAGGGGAGATGTGACTAAGTGGGAGGCCAGCAAGAAGCAGATTACAGTAGTCTAAACGAGAGGTGACAAGCGTGTGGATGAGGGTTTTGGTAGAGTGCGCGGAAAGAAAGGGGCGGATTTTACGGATGTTGTAAAGAAAGAAACGACAGGTCTTGGCAATCTGCTGGATATGAGCAGAGAAGGAGAGAGAAGCGTCAAAGATGACCCCAAGGTTTCGAGCTGAGGAGACAGGGAGAATGAGAGAGCCATCAACAGAAATAGAAAACGGGGGGAGTGGGGAGGTGGGTTTGGGGGGAAAAATGAGAAGCTCGGTTTTGGTCATGTTTAATTTCAGGTGGCGTTGAGACATCCAGACAGCAATGTCAGACAAGCACGCTGAAACTTTGGTTTGGATGCAAGGTGAGATATCAGGGGTAGAAAGGTAGATTTGGGTGTCATCAGCATAGAGATGGTAGGAAAAGCCATGGGATGAGATTAATGAACCAAGGGAAGAAGTGTAGATAGAAAAGAGGAGGGGACCAAGAACAGAACCCTGAGGTACGCCGACAGGCAGAGGAATAGAAGTAGAAGAGGATCCACCAGAGTGAACACTAAAGGTGCGGAGGGAGAGGTAGGAAGAGAACCAGGAAAGGACAGAGCCCTGGAATCCAAGTGAGGACAGGATATCGAGGAGTATGCTGTGATCGACAGTGTCAAAAGCAGCGGAAAGATCAAGAAGGATGAGGATGGAATAGAGGCCTCTGGACTTAGCCAGTGATAGGTCATTGGAGACTTTAGTAAGCGCAGTTTCGGTTGAGTGGAGAGGGTGAAAACCAGATTGTAGTGGGTCAAGAATAGCATGTGAGGAGAGAAAATCAAGGCAGCGGTGGTGAACAGCACGCTCAAGTAATTTGGAGAGAAAAGGGAGGAGGGAGATGGGTCGGTAATTAGAGGGACAAGTAGGGTCAAGTGAAGGCTTCTTAAGGAGAGGTGTGACCACAGCATGTTTAAAGGCAGTAGGGACAGTTGCAGTGGAAAGTGAGAGGTTGAGAATGTGACAGATAAAAGGAATAAGAGCAGGTGAGATGGCATTAAGAAGGTGGGTGGGAATGGGAACAGGTGTATCATTTTGAGGAAGAAAGGAGAAGTGTAGTTTCCTCTATAGTAACTTCAGGAAAGGAGGAAAAGGAATAAGGGGAAGGAGAGAGAGGGGGACGGACTAGTGGAGGGAGAGGTGGCGAGGTAGAGAATTCAAGGTTTATCTTTTGAACCTTGTCATGAAAGAATTCAGCAAGGGTCTGAGGAGATAATGAAGGGGGAGTTGGGGGAAGGGGGCACCTTCAGGAGAGAGTTCAATGTGGTGAAGAGAAGACGAGGGTTAGAGCCAAGAGAGTTGGTCAGTTGGATATAATAATCCTGTTTGGCGTGTAGAAGAGCAGATTGGAAGGAGGTCAGCATGAACTAAAAGTGTAAGAAATCAGCAAGGGCCCGAGATTTCCGCCAGAGGCGTTCGGCGGAGCGAGTACAGGAACATAGGTAGCGGATATTAGAAGTCAGCCAAGGTTGGGGTTTTGTACGCCTTATAGGGCGGGTCATCAAAGGTGCAAGAGTGTCTAAGGCAGAGGATAAGAGTATTGTTGTAAGAAGAAACAGCCTCGTTGACAGACGTGGATGGTGCCACACTAGAGAGGAGGTTTGAAACATGGGAGGATAGAGGTGAAGGGTCAATATCTTGAAGATTCCTAGATAAATTAGATAAGATAGGACGGGACTGGGAGGGAGGAGATTTAAGTGTGAAAGTTATAAGATGGTGATCAGAGGGGAAGATCAGAGGCAAGGAAACTAGAGGGTGAACAGTTGGAGAAGATGAGATCAAGACAGTGACCATTTTGATGAGTGGGGGAGGTGGAGCATAGTTGGAGATTAAAGGAAGATGTTAAAGCGAGTAACTTGGAAATATAAGAGTTGGAAGGATCATTAGCAGGAATATTAAAGTCACCAAGGATGAGAGAGGGGGAGGAAGGATCATGGAAGAAGGCAAGCCAGGCGTCAAAGTCACTGAGAAAGGATGAAAGTGACTTATCAGGGGGACGATAAATGACCGCTATTCGAAGAGGCAGAGGAGAGAAAAGGCGGATAGCGTGGACTTCAAAGGAGGAAAAACAGTGAGATTGAGGTGGAAGAAGGGGTTGAAATCTGGAGGAGGGAGAGAGAAGTAGTCCAACACCGCCCCCGCGACCAGCAGAGCGAGGAGTATGTCAAAAAAGATAACCGCCATGGCAGAGGGCTGCGACTGAAGCAGAGTCATCAGGGCAGAGCCAGGTTTCTGTTATGGCTAGCAGATGGAGGTGACGCGAGATAAAGCGGTCCTGGATGTAGGGGAGTTTGTTACAGATAGAGCGGGCATTCCATAGGGCGCAAGAGAAGGGCAGAGAAGAGGAGGGGAGTAGAGGAATAGAGATGAGGTTAGAGAGGTCGCGGTGAGATCTGTAGAGTTGGGATAATATTTGGTGAGGAGGGCCAGGATTGGGATTGATGTCACCGACTGAGAGTAAGAGAAGGAGTAAAAGAGAGCGGAGGAGAGTAGGAGAGGTGTGGCCACGAAGGCGTCGAAGGTGAGAGGTATTTAGGTGGAATGGGGAAGGCAAAATGGAGGGAAGAAAGAGACGGAGATTAAAAGCCAAGAGGAAGGACGAGGGTAGGAGAGAAGGTGAGGTGATGAAGTCGATGGATGGGCAGTGAGTTCCTGTAGCGTAGAGAGGTAGAGGGTGAGGGAAAAGATTAGGAAGGGACAGGGCTAGGAAGAGAATGTGAATTGGGGCCATAAATGACTGAGGTACTTTAGCAACTGGGAAGAAGATTAGATGTAAAGAGAAAAATGCCCTGTGCGCCGTTAGGCACGAGGCACCTAGAGCGGAGGCCCTGAGTGGATTGGAGTGGACCTGGGTGTCACCCCGGAGAAGGCTGTAAGGATATGCAGATGAGCTGTAAGTCCTCCACAGCACCTGAAAGGCAGCTGGTGGTAGAGCTGGGCACCTCTCAGCTGAGTAAAGGCTTACCAGGGGTTAGGCCGAAGCCAGCATTCCTCCCCCTGAGCGTCGCCTGATCCTAGCCAAAAAGCACCTGGAAACTCTGTGCACTTGTAGCAAGGGCCCTGGGAAGATCGGGGTGGACCTGGAGTCACCCCGGATACAGCTGTGAGGAAATGCAGAACGGCTGCAAGTCCTACACAGCACCTGGTGGGAGCGCTGGGCACCTAGAGCGGAGGCCCTGAGTGGATCGGAGTGGACCTGGGTGTCACCCCGGAGAAGGCTGTAAGGATATGCAGATGAACTGCAAGTCCTCCACAGCACCTGAAAGGCAGCCGGTGGTAGAGCTGGGCACCTCTCAGCTGAGGAAAGGCTTACCAGGGGTTAGGCCGAAGCCAGCATTCCTCCCCCTGAGGGTTCTTATGTCCCCCTTTTTTTGAAGGCTCCTGGTACTTTTTCTTTTGTTTTTTTGATCTCTGTTTGTACTTTGTTCCCTCTCTCTGCTATAACTGAATTGATAGTGCCAGAGTCACGGCCAAAAGTCCTTCAAATGCAAAGTATGCATTTCTTTCAGGCACAGAATGACATGACATAAGCCAACACAGCAGGTTGAAATGTTAAACATTGGATACAATAAAGAAACAAAATAAAATATTACAACAAATTGTGTCATAAAACAGATCAAATACAGTGTTATGAATAGAATAAAAGGCGCAGGTGTTGTTAAACCAAAAAATGTAGCCAAAGCAAAGCTTCTCAAATACGATATACAGATAAATGACAAACTATGAATATTATATTACAGTTTTAAAATGGTCAATAGAGGGCCTGATACTTAAACAATTTAACAGCACATACCTAGACTGTAGTGGAGAAATATTTTTATTTGCTCAGGAAACTTAGGGGCCTCTTTACTAGGCTGCGGTAAAAAGTGGCCTCTGGTAGTGTAGGCACGTCTGTTAGACGTGTACCTGGCCAGTTTTCACTGCATCTGGAAAAAAAGTGGGTTTTTTTTTTATGTGACAGGAAAAGGGCATGTGGTAAAACTGAAACCAGCGCATGTCTAAAACCACCCATTGATCTAGCGCTAAGGGCTACACACGCGGTGACCGGTCGGTGTGCGTCAACTGCCGATTACCACTGGAAATGGCGCGAGTAGGAGAAAATAATTCATACAGGCATTATGGGCACGTGCCAAATCTGAAACTACCGGGGAGGGGGGGGGCGTGCTGGACTGGTGGTAGTCTCATTTGGGCACACACTGCATGTGCGTAGATGTGAAGCCCTTACCGCACCCCTGCTGTAGGGCAGAACAGCAGGCCGCTTTAGAGGCTGGTCCAAGTGCTGCAGCACCTCAGCCGACCCCTGAAGACGTCACTTTGGCCACCATGCTGGTGTTGTGGCAGGGAAAGGAGGGCAAACATGAATTTACAACAAGGTCTCATCTTAGTGACCTTGTCCAACCTCATGTTTTCCCTAGTACAGATTGATGAGTTTTTTTGTTTTGTTTTTTAACAAAACAGAATGTGTGTTTTTTA
Source organism: Microcaecilia unicolor (assembly GCF_901765095.1). Classification (NCBI taxonomy): domain Eukaryota; kingdom Metazoa; phylum Chordata; class Amphibia; order Gymnophiona; family Siphonopidae; genus Microcaecilia; species Microcaecilia unicolor. The sequence continues at coordinate 1,979,224 of NC_044044.1, read as the reverse complement.
ACAAAACAGAACAGAACTAAAACGATTACACAATTTAAACAAAACATATGTGTGTGTGTGTGGGGGGGGGGGGTCTTGCAAGGCCTATCAGACATGATCTGATGATAGGCCTTGCAAGACCCCCCCCCCCCCCCCCACATACACATATGTTTTGTTTAAATTGTGTAATCGTTTTAGTTCTGTTCTGTTTTGTTAAAAAACACACATTCTGTTTTGTTAAAAAACAAAAAAACTTTTTCGATAGTTTGCCAAACTGGGGTTGGGTGTTTTTTTCCCCCACACAACCATCTTCTGCCACCTATTCACTATTTAAATCTCATTCACTCTACGTACATTGATGCACAACAGGTATTACTACTTGTCTCACACTTAAATACATTGAGCCGCACTATTCATTAGGACTGATTCATGAGGTCCAACAGAGTCAAGAGTCACAAAGACTACAAACTATCTGACCACCAAGAACCAAAGAGCACCTTTTGCCAGAACCATGAAAGGATAAAGGTGTGAAAATGACCAAAAAAGGGGTCAGCATCCAAGAAAAATATCTTGGTGTGTGGCGGTGGCCAAAGAAGCAAACAGGAAACAAATGGTAAATAATACCGAAAATACTATATAGCGGAATTAGAAAAGGTTCAAAGAAGAATGACCAACATCATAAAGGGAATGGAATTCCTCTCAAATGAGGAAAGGCTAAAGAGGTTAGGGCTCCTCAGCTTGGAAAAGAGACAGATGAGGGGAGTGAAGTGAATCGATTTTTTTACTCGTTAGGGGACACTCAAAGAAGTTACATGGAAATATTTTTTCACTCATCCTCTGGAACTCTTTGCTAGAGGATGTAGTAACAGTGGTTGCATATCTGGGTTAACGAAAGGTTTATACAAGTTCCTGGAGGAAAAGTCCTTAGTTTGAGACAGACATGAGGAAGCTCTCACAAGTTGGATGTTGAGAGCTTAGAATTTGCTTCCTTGGGTCTTTTGGAGTCTTGCTGGCTTCCAGGAGAGATTCCACTAAGAGATGTTATTCTTTAAAATGGAGGTTTGCCGTCTGGTGTGAGAGCAGGGCCCTAGATCCTCTTGTCCTACACAGACTCTGCTTGAGACACTTACCAGAGTCGGGTCTCAAGACCAACTAAGTTAAGGGTTTACCTTAGTGCAATTAGTGCTTATCATCAATGTGTAGATGATACATGAATAGCCTTTAGTTGTTTGCTTCATGAGAGGTTTGCTTTTGTCGAAGCCCCTGTCAAACCTCTGCTGGTGTCATGGGATCTCAACGTTGTTCTCAGCCAGCTGATGAGAGCTCCTTTTGAGCCACTGAATTCCTGCCATCTGAAGTACTTGACCTGAAGATCGTTTTCTTAGTGGCTGTTGGACATCCTGATTTTGGAAAGCTCACTTTGGAAAGCATTTTTTTTGTGTTTTCCCCTTAGACTGAACACAAAAACATCTAAAATAGTGTGATTTTAGAACCAAAAGGATCTTTTCTGGTTTGAGAATAACCATGTTTTACATAACGTTCAAAATCGAATGTGAACATCTCCATTTGGCCAACAAGTGACCTGCTGACAAATGCAGACTGGGGCTGCAATGTAGATGAGAAACTCCCGGCATTAAACCATGTTTTTCAGGTATTCAATTAACTCTAATCATTGGAAGGGAAATATGATTTTAGATAGTTGATAATCACCCCTAGTAGCTTCAACATCTGAATAGTACTCAAAATGGACTCCTGAGCTCCATTTGGATGTACTCGTTACCAGTCAACTGTCCAAGTAATTTGTGACTACTGCTAGACATTTTGTAAAGTCCTTGGAAAGCTGTTCCTGAATTGTCAGATGCCAAGATGAGACTGCGCATTCTGCTTACCATAGCAGAGGCCCTTTATCGCATGACAAAAGCTCATGCCATGTGATTTCAACACTCTGGTAAAATGATGCTTACATGAGGTCAAAGGATAGAACACTGTACTGGTAATGGTGTTTCCCTGCTTGAAATCTGAGATACCTCCTGTTGCCAGGATATATCTGAATGTGGCTATAAGCGTTCTTTTTAAGTCCAGAGAGCACAGCAAATCTTACTCTTAAATCATTATAAGAAAAGGTGCCCAAGGACATCATTCTGAACTTTCCCCCTAGTTTTAAACTTGAACTTTCTGCCACTGCCTACAGCATTAACAGAAAGCACAGCAATGCCTAGTTTAATTTATCCTCTTGCACTGAAGATGGTGGACATGAAGATCAGTTTGCCTACCTGCGATGGTGGGGAACCTCATACGCACTAGATAGTTCCTGGGAGAAAATGGGGAACCTCATACGCACTAGATAGTTCCTGGGAGAAAATCGCTATCTAGAACTTTAATATGGACATAGACCCCAAGAAGCAAACAGAGCTCCAAAGTCTCATTGCACAGGTCAGCCAGTATTGCAGGGATGAGGGATTTAGGAATTGGGAAAGGGGAGCCTATTGCAAAAGGATAGACTTTCCATCAGAAACCAGCCATCTCTTCCTAAAGTCAAACAACTCTCAAAACCCATTTTCTTTTCTAATTTTTTTCCGCCTCACCTCAGAGAGACACTGAAGGGAGGTTCATAGGAATATATAATTACCATTAAGGAGTAGTTGTCAAAACCATTTCTGAAGGTTTTCAGGATCTTGACAATGAAGATTCATGAGAAAGATTTACTTTATAGGTTGTAACCAAGCCTTCTTTGCACCAATGCAAAGGTTGTGGAAAAAGCCACACTAGTTTCAATAGAGAAACACAGACTTCTTTGAAGCATTCTATGTGCTGGACCAGAACAAAATACCGAGAATTTTAATAGGTGGCTCAAAGCCTGGTGTCATCAAGAAGATTTTAGGTACATAGGCGGATGGGGTAATAAATGGAAAAGACTATAATGTAACAATGGACTGCTTTTCACTGTGGTAGGGAAAAAACTTTCAAAAAATCAGGCATTTAAACTGGAAGACGGGGGTGATATGTGGAAGGAGGTCACTTCCAGTGGCCACCTCCAGCTAAGGTAGTAAAGAAAACAAGGAAAACAACAATCTTAGCAATCACTTCTTACCAATACAGCAGGAAGTGAGAGTAAAAAATAAACTAAACAAGAAGATGAGACTGCCACTGAAATGCAGCTGAAATGCTCGTAGTATAAGAAAGAAAGTTCAAGATCTGCAAGCCCTGATATTAGAAGCAGACTTACACATTGTTGCTATGGTTCAATGGTTCCCATAAATGGAATGCAATCATACTAGTCTACAATCTATTTAGGAAGGACAGAGACGGTCGTAAAGATGGAGGAGTAGCTCTGTATGTTAGAAACAATATGGCAACAAATGAAATGCCATGGGCCTTTGAAAATAAATGATGGAACCTCTGTCCACATGGGTGTTGTCTACAGACTTGCGACACAATCGGAGGGACTAGATAAAGCTCCGATGACAGATATCCAAACGTTGGGAAAGAAAAGAGAGGTGCTGTTGCTGGGAAATTTCAACCAGCCGGCAGTGGATTGGAAAGTTCCATCTGCATAATCGGAAAGACGTGGTGACAAAACCCATGAGGGAAGATGTCCTGTGGCATCTGAGGAAGTCCTGTGGCATCTGAGGAAGTCCTGTGGCATTCGTCCCACAGACCTCCCTGCACAGAATCGGCCAATTGAAATCCTACAGTTGGAAAGCCTCATGGTGACAGAACCTATAAGGGAAGGAGTGACGCTGAATCTGTTGCTCACAAATGTCCGAGTGGGTGCCCAACTGGGCAGCAGTTATCATCAAACAGTTTGGTCTGATATAACAGCCACTCAAAACTCGAATATATGCCACTGATCTCCCCTGCACGAACCCCACTTGTGTTTCATGAATTATATCTGGAAGCACTCTCTGTAATCTATTAGGAAGTATTTTTGCTAGCAATTTTACCTCTTGGTTTAATAGGGAAATAGGTCTATAAGATGTCACAAGTGTGGGGTCTCTCTGCGGTTTAGGCAGTACTATAATCTGAGCTAAGTTAAGATGGTCTGGCAGATGGCCTAATGCTATCCAAGAATTAAATGCCTCAGTTAATGCTGGCACTATGGAACCCGGCGCCTTCCCCGCCTTACTATTTGCGATTGCCCAGCTAACCTCGTCTTTGGTAACAGGTGTATTCAGTCTTTTGTTATCTGATGGTGTTATGGTGGGAGTCTTAATATTCCCCATGTACAAATCCCCTGTTAGGCCCCCCTCGTCCTCTGTATCATATAATTGTTGGAAAAAGGCCTTAAATACATCACTTATTTCTGCGTCAGTATGAAGAAGTCGTCCCCCATGTCGTAGTGTTAAAATTTGTCTCGAGGCCTACATTGGCGCCGCCAATCTTGGCAGCATTTTCCCGCCTTTATTTCCATGTTTATAAAGGTGATACTTATAATACATTTGGGATTTAACTGCACGGTCATGTATTAAAGAATTTAAGGTAGTTTGGACTGCTAGAATGTCTCGGTGGACCCCCATCGACGATTGTAGTCCGAAGAGTCGCCGCAAGCCCCTCAATTGTTTTTCCAGTCGCAAAATCTCCCGGTCCCTGACCTTCTTATAATGGCTGACATAGCTGATTATATCTCTGCGCAGTACTGACTTGGCCGCTTCCCATAACAAAGTAGCGTCCGGCGTGGAACCTTTGTTATTACGCAAATACTGTCCATTTCCCTATTAAATATTCTTTAAACTGCGCATCCTTATACAAATAACTAGGGAATGACCAGTTCTTCGCGCCCATATTTTGAGTCCCAGGGGTCCACATCAACCATACCGTGGCATGATCTGATATTACACATGGACCAATTTCAGCTTCTGAAATGTCCGAAAAGATAGATCTCGAGACCAACAGGTAATCTATTCTTGAGTGCATGCCATGAGTCGCTGTCTGGGAGGAGGATGAGATTTGTCTACAGCAGGATCCCACACCATGTTAAAATCTCCGCCCAATAGCAATGGGGTTGCCTCTACTTTGGTTAAGACCGCCACTAGCCCTTTATAAAATTTAAGGTCCAGCTAATTTGGGGCATATATACTGCCCAACAACACCTTTTGGCAGGCTACCAATGCAGAAACAAAAATAAAGTGCCCCTCAGGATCTTTCACAATATTAGTGAGCTGTGTGGCTACTCCTTTCCTTATAAGTATTGCTACTACACCTTTTCGCCCAACCGCTGCGGAAGCTATAGATTCACCTACCCACCATCTCTCTAATTTAGCATGTTCACTGTCAGTTAAATGTGTTTCTTGCAAATATACAATATCTGCTCGTATACGATGCAGATACTGTAATATTTTCGATCTCTTTATTGGAGAATGAATACCCCCAACATTCCAAGTTACTATCTTAACCAGGATCTGCTAATTGCTCATAGATGATCTGCCCATCCACATCCATTTCCACATAGAAGAGCCAGCCCAGCCTCTGACCCTTCCTTCTCCTCGTCTCCCATATCTTAGTCATCAACGCTACCCAAAAGTTCCTGAACCAATGCTTGTCACCCATTATTCCTATTCCCATTAACCACAGTGTAATCCACCCTGCCTGAACTCTTACCGTCCCCTGCTCCTGCCCTCCCCTCCCACCCTTCCCTGCTCCCATCCCAAAATTACCTTACCCTCTCTGTTCCCCGAGAACAGCTGCATTTTAATGGCACCTAGTTTGTTATTTCTTGAAGGACATACACAACCTATGTGACACCTATAAATGACAAACGGCCAGTCCATGAAACCCTCATTCCAAAATACACCACGTTGCTACTGAGAAGGGTCTGATCATCTTGCATCGCTTACTCTTAAAGGATGCAGGACATCTGAGTAATCAACTTGTTAACAATGTCTGCTTTTGGTTGGTGAACACCCTAATCATGGGCTTACAGTGTGACTTGCAGCAGTGTGTCCTAAGAAAGGCCATGGGGCACAGCCACTCATGTCAAGACCAGGCAGCAGCAAGAGGCCAAAGTCTCAGAGTTTAAAAGATCTGTGGCCAGAGACATGAACAGGATGGCAGGAGCAGAGATGACATGTCCAACAGAAACAGGGTGCCAGAAAACATGCTGACTGGATCTGGATTGGAGCAAGGCTGGAGGTGAGGACTGGAAATGGATTGGAGCGAGGCTGCTACTCACACACGTCTAGTTTGTGTAATCCATTGGCCAGCCATTACCAGGAGGTTGTGCAATCCCAGAAACAGGTAGCTTCTCAATCTGCTGCCATCAACAAGCCATCATACTGGGTCATATCAATGGGCCATCTAGCCAAGTATCCTGTTTCCAATAGTGGCCAAGTAAAATAACAGCAACATTTCATGCTACTAATCCTAGGCTAAGCAGCTTCCTCATGTCTATCTCAAACTATTGACTATGGACTTTTCCTCCAGGAACTTGTACAAACCTTTTGTTAACCCAGATATGCAACCACTGTTACTTCATCCTCTGGCAAAGAGTTCCAGAAGATGAGTGAAAAAATATTTCCTTCTATTTGTTTTAAAAGTATTTATTATTATTATTATTAGCATTTGTATAGCGCTACCAGACGCACACAGCGCTGAACATCTGATACAAAGAGACAGTCCTTGCTCCAAAGAGCTTACAAGCTAAATAATACAGACAGACAAGACAGTTACGGGTGTGGGAAGTAATGGGTGAGAAGGAAGGAAGGGACAAGGGGAGGGCAATTGAGTAGTGGCTAGTTGCTAAAAAGCAGCAGTGAAAAGGTGGGTTTTCAGCATAGATTTGAAAACAGGTAGAGATGGAGCTAGACGTATAGGTCCATGAAGTCTATTCCAGGCATAAGGTGCTGCAAGAGAAAAGGAGCGAAGCCTGGAGTTAGCAATGGAGGAGAAGGGGGATGACGAGAGATTTGTCCAGTGAGTGGAGTTCACGGGGAGGAATGTAGGGAGAGATGAGAGTGGAGAGGTAATGGGGGGGGCTGCAGAGTGGATGCATGTAAAGGTCAGTACAAGAAGTTTAAACTGAATGCGGAAGCATGTAACTTCCTTGAGTGTCCCCTAACGAGTAAAAAAAATCGATTAACTTCTACTCATTTTACATCACTCAGGATTTT